>NW_020955265.1:1317483-1352322 GCF_003031625.1 Empidonax traillii
CTGATAGGAAGGTATAAAAAAGATGCAGCTAGAGTCTCCTTGGCAGTTCATAATGGTACAATAATAGGCAGTGAACACGAGGTGCAACAGGGAAATTCTTTTAAGATATTTGGAAAAATTGTTCAAAATATGGGTGGTCTGAGATGGATGAACAGATAACATGCTGTTAGTTTGGATCTCTGGCTGAATGAACAAGCAAACAATACAGCTATGAATGTAGATTCTTTGAATGTTTGGTAAGGAATTTTGATGTTAAGATACGAACTGCACTGTTTAAGTTCTGAGCTGGCAGTGAGACTGAAATACTGAAATGAATGTATTTTGAGTATTTTCTTGAGTTTAATACACTTCTATTTGGCTACCAATTCCTGATGAAAACTTAAATTTTGGAATATGATGGAAATAATACAAATGTTGATGAACCTAATTTAATCTGCCCAGTTTGTCAGCACCCTTCTGATTAAATGGAGTACAAATATCTCTATGTCAGTATTTTGATTAAATTTTATCCTATTTTGATTAAGTTTTATTCTTACTTCATCCTAGGTGTATTATTAGCATGACTGAAAACTCTTCTGGGGCTTTTCTGTTGTCTGGTTGCAGCTCAGGAGGGTGAAATACATTTAAAAAATAAAGTACGTTGGGACAAGAGGCACTGAACACTTTATCATCATGCACTGACATGTAGGACAATGATGTTTAATTCATGGTATGGACATTTAGGAAATAAGGTTCTCTTACTTGCCTTATCTTTGGCCTTCTGTTTTTCCTTAGACAAGTTATTTTACTTGGGATGTGTTCTGCAGCAAAAATTCTCAACACACTATAGTGTTCTTCTATTGATAGGACAGTTATATGCCTTTTAGAATCTATAGAGATTAAAATGTTATATAAAATGACCTGTGGATATGAAAAGTGTTCCCAGAAGATAAAGAAGCATAAGGGGAAAAAAAAAAAAAAGGAAATTGAAACTCATTGTGAAACTACCCTAAAATCTGGAGATAATTTGAACGTGTATTTGGAGACTGAGAATATGCTGGGATATAATACTAATAAAAGGAGTATTGAAGTGAGACAAAAATTTTTAAGGATGTCAACACTTCTTCAACTATTAAACATTAATATTGAATTAGGAGTAGGGGAGAATTATGTATGGAGTTTTCCTCTGCTTTTCTGGAACACCTAGTGATTGTTATATCAAACCTCTTATATTCATGAAATATGAGTTTGATACAATAAAGGAACAACTGCATTCCTAAAATCATATTAATATCAGATCAGGTAGGAGACAGAAGAAAATGGCTACAACAAACTGTTGAAATTTCTTCTAAGCTCTGCCTTGTATACCTGTTCCATAAATAATGCTTCCTCTGGTAGAACAGTCCTAAAGTCCCTCATGATGGAAGACTGCAAATCCCCACCCACATAATTTTCTTTGATCATATAATTTACTTAAAAAATAACAGGATTCAATCTGATCCAAAAAGGCTTTGCTCCTGTGAGCTATGTGTTGTTGTTTGTCAGTGAAACCTGGAGACAAGAAAGCTTATCGGATGCCTAGTGCTAAATATTAAAATGCCTAGAATGTTAAATAAATGCTAAATGTTTAATAAAAAAAAGTTAGTGTGGAGGTTTGTGGTGCCGTAACTATGTTACTTTGTTTCTCTTTAAGAAACCCTTAAAATTGCCCTTATAAAAGGTTTTGGTCTGATGAGCTGGAAACCAAAACTACCTTTAATTATCTGAAGAACACAGGTTGGAAAAACATGTACCATTATGTTCCCCATCAGCATGAGCTAATCATCATCTGACTGTTAGGTTCAAGACGTGAATTTTTTTTTTTCACTCAGCATTTGACCTCTTTGACTTACTGAATGTTAAGCTTATGCTATCCTTTGCCTTATAAAATGCCAGATGATTTGAAACTGTCTTTTTATTGCACAACTCCACAGGCCAGCTCTCAAAGAATAATGATTTTCAGTCAATACTATTCTCATCTGGCTTGTGAAATGAAGAATTTCTTAGGCTTTATTTTAAAAGTGGTTTGGAATTGCCATCTTTAGGTGTGAACTATAAATGGAGAGAGGGTGTGAAGTCTAAAAAAGACCATGAAAAGTGGTCAGTACTGACTGAGCAACCTAGACAAATTGTCTGAAGTAGTTACTGAAAGAAAAATGTCACAAGGAAGGTAGGCAGGAAGAAGGAAGAGGGTAACTAAAAGGAGAAAATTAATTAACCCTGAAAATTTGGGGAATATTGATTCTACTAAGAATAAAATGTGATTATTTAATTTTGTATTTAATAAATTCTATAAATTTCCTTAGGAACACAAATTGCAGCTAATGTCAACCATTCTACCTTTAAGGAAGCTACATGCCATATCTTATTAACTTTAACTTTGAATAATATGAGTTATTAATTTTGCATAATTAATCAGTACATCTATGGTTACGTAGTCCTTAAGTGCCATAAAGTATCCTTTTGCAATATAGCAAAAAAGTGGATTTTCACTTGTCCTAATATGTACATATCATATGAGTAACTTATATTCTATCTTTCATAATCAGTTTGAACAAATGGGCTAAAGTATGAAGAATTATGTTCTCACTAATCTTGTTATCTTGTGAGGATGCAGAGATGCCAGGGGATCCCAAGCTATTCTATCACTTTGCAAACTCTCTGGAGAGCTTAATAAGTTTTGTAACCAATCTTGTATACACTGCTAATTTTTCGTTGCAGTCTCTTGTTTTTAGAGAGCCTGCTATATCCTTACATAGGCTTGGATCAGGGACAAGTTGTTACATAGTACCGTAGATTTCATTCTATACAGTTGCACTGACCCAGATCAAGAAGGGATAGGGATTCAAAGCAAAGTGTTATTACTTTTTGGCCTGACTTCTTCTGCTGGGTTATTTTTCCTATTCTCCTCAAACTGTGAATTTTAGCCAAACTCAACTGATTCAGGGCTATTTAGATAAGACAGTGATTGTGTCAGATTGTGTCAATGGAGAAAATACAGTAAGTGCAGCTTCTGATACTTAGTAATTCAGCAGTGTGCACCTGGAAGAACCTTTACACCTGCTTTGAGAATAATCCAGATTCTAGGGTTTTGTCATCTGTTTTTCCCTCTCCCCATCTATCCAACAGTTTAACTGAAGTTCAGGAAATGCAATGAAATTTCTCTAAATGTAGCCTATAAAGAAAACAAAATTTGAAGTTGTAGATAAAAAAGACAATGTGGGGTTGTGGGCTGCATTATGTTAACATAATTTAAGGTAACTGCCTCACCACCTTCTTCTGGTACTGTTCAATTAGTGCAAAATCATAAGTCTGTTTTAGAAGCCTGTCATGGCGTTAGGCTCAAGGAGATTCCTTTAATGAAGAAAAATTGCAGTGTTATGACTGTTCCACAGCAGAAATATAAAACAAAAAGATAAAGGGTTTTCAGGAAGGGCTGTTAGAGTTTGGAGGGAGTTTGATAGGACTTCCAGAGGAAAAGGGAGTTGGAACCTTGTTTGGGACTTGGAACAAGAAGGCAGGGGAAGGAAGCCACGTGACAGCCTATGGGGCAGTCTTTTCAAAGGAAGTTTTATATTTCTTTTGTCTTTTTACTCAGCGACCTGAGGGTCACATTCTATTCTTAAACTAGATGTTATTTTTGATTTCTATTGTGTGCTTCATGCAGATGAACAGTGCTTTAAAATAAAAAGAAATACCATACCTGAGAAATGAGGCAGTCCAGGTGCCATGTATCAGTATTTGAATTCTCTGTACATGACCACCTTCTTAAAGAGGTATTTTGCATTTGGACGGCTTTCTTCTAATTGCATCTGACTGGGCTAGCGAATGAGGCACATCAGGCATGCAGTAACAATCTCTAACAGAACTTCATTTCTCTGGCAACTACATTAAAAATTAGTCTTGTGCAGTATGAGTGCATGTCACTGTCAATTTTCAAAGCTATGTTGATTTCAGTTAGTTTTGGCAGAGTAAAGAAAACTCCCTTCTCTTCTTTTTTAATGCAGCTAATATTTTTCTTTAAGTTTTGCTTCTAATGATTGTCACATTGAGGTCTTTAGATCTTTATTCCATATGAAAACATGGACACACAAAATCACCACTACCAACAAGCAACAATAAGAAGTAATTATTTTCCAAAGAGGACACTATTTTTAAACCTGTGGGAGCTTTAAAAAAGGAATGAAAAAGTCATTACCAGTTCTAGATCACCCATCAACTTGTCTGTGAGAAAGCTGGAATTAATCTGGCTATCTGGCTCTGTCTGACTGTTCTTATTTTCTCCAACATACTGACCTCCTTTTGGGGCTAATCTTGTATTATATTACCGCTATTTTTTTTTTCCCCCCTTAGTGTCTGAGATATAGCTTCATTGCATGTTTTAAACAGGTTTTCCTGTCTGGGAGCTGCTGTAACGTTGGGGCAACTGAGTTTGGAGAGGCAGGGCAGAGGCCAAGATCCTATGTAGCCACAAAGAGGGTGATAACAATGGACATAACTCCCAAAGGATAGATAATGTGTATATAAAAAAAATGTGCTTGTGAGCAGACATACACTAGCATATAAATGCAACTTAACTTGTGGTTCTAGGGTTCTTTCCCAATTGTTGTTCAGACATAAAGAGCTGTAACTCTACATTTCACACAGGAGAGTTCAAAAGCCTAAATGAGAATTTTTGCAGTTGCTTGCCAATTGTTTGAGGCAATGCTGTACTAAAGATTGGATATGTTGTGGTATTTAGTACATTTATTCTTGCACTAGCTACGCCTGGGAGGGAAGGATTTTTTTTTTTTCTGTTTATAAAATGGATGCAGAGAGTTGTCCTTTTGGTATCATTAGCATGAAGTAAAATGTTAATATTGCTCTTAACCAATTCCCATTTACCCACAAAAATCTGTAGTTTGAATTAAATGCTTTAAGGTTGAGCAAGTCAGCTGCTTGCAAGTTATCAGTTGAAGTTCCAGTTCTGCATACTCTGTCTAATAACGCAATGAAAATATATCTACAAGCCTGAATAAGCATACAAGCATCGATTGCTAATGAAATTAGTTTATTTATAAATGGGAAGTCTCTTCTTCAAGCTTGGCCTAGCTGCTAGCTGTGGGCCATAGGGCTTTAAAGCATTCAGATGGAGATAAGCATGGCTGGTGATTCAGACAATCAAATGTTTTTGGGTGCCTTCAGGTTGCTGTGAAAAGATACATGATTAGCCTGGGGTTTACTTTTTGCATCAAAGGATGAGATATAGAGCAGCTAGTGTAGGGGAATGCTAAAGCAAGGTAGGATTTCAGTTGCATCATTATCAGAATCTTATATATATATAAATCATACCTATGGATACAGCCAGTGAATACATTTTTAACACATCCCACAGCAGCTCCTTCTATACTTTCTCTGGGAAAGAAAGGATTCTAGACTCTCATATCCTCATGAGGTTCAGCATATTCTTCCCCTTTTTTCTTTCTTACCTATGTAAGGGTAAGGCAGTGGAAGGTGGAATTTCCCATCTGTCTTAACTCTTGATAGAGGAAGGCTCACAGGGGAGAGCAATCTTCAGCTCTCTTCATGCCTTTCTTATCTTTTGGAAGAGCTTTTATGACAGGCTACTGCTGTCTTGTAGTCATTTTGTACCACTTGATGGATACCCTTGCTTTAGTTTTCTCAGCTTATCTAGGAGCCATAGAGCCTTAGATGAAAAAGATGCCGTGATCTTTTGCTCCTCTGACTTGTGAGACCTGGCAGAAATGCAGGTCTGTCAAATTTTTAACAGAATAATTTTAATAAAAAAAGTAAAAATGAAGCTTATAAAGATGACTGCTGTTGGGTCTGAGTTGCAGTAAGGGGTTGGACCTTGTGTTCACTTCTTAGGGTTCTGGAGTTCAGTTCCTTCCTTTATTGTTATTTCATTAAGTAATGGGCTAACAGTTCAATCTGTTTTTCATGAGTGTCAGTTTTTTCCCCAAAGATTTACTACTGTAAGAACCACTTCCTTATACCCATTAACATTTTGTTACGGTTTTAATTTTTAAAAACACTCCTATTAAACACATTCATCTAGGTTTCTTATTACATTTATTTTAGCTATACTCAGTTTTCACAGTATCCATCAAACTAAATGATTTTTGCCTTGTAGTTCATTTTTATAAAATTACTTTTGTAGCGCAGAGTTCTTTTATTTACTCCGCTTTAAAACCTTAATGGATACTCAGAATGTCTGTACTTCTTTTCAGCTGGGTGGAAGTGCAGAACGACAAGAAAGTAATGGAAGTATCTTAAAACTTTATTAATTCAAAGGTTTGTAAGGTTTGTTATCCATGCAAATTTTTGTTATATGTTTCTTCTTTAAGGCAGTATATTTACAATATTACATTGAGTGGGCTGTTATCTTCAACTATGCCACTCCTTCAGGCTTATTTCCTAATTTTGTACTGCATTTGCCTATTTGAAAGGATCATTTATATACACAGTGTTGTTGTTACCACTCCATCTGAGTTTAAGAACTTGTCCTACTGTCAAGTGTAGTAATGTATTCTAATTACACAAGAACACAGAAATTGTGTTAAAGAAGTATATTTGAAACAATGATATATTGACAGGAATAAGCATAGAAGACATCAAGGACTTAATTTGGAAAGAAAACCTGTGCTTTGGAGTGACACCTTTTCCAAATTGTCACTGTGAAAAATAGTTGTAATTTTCGCTGTTAGAAAATAAAGGTATTGATGAACATTAAAATAATATCAGACCTTACTGTAATATAAAGCTAAGTGATGTGAAGACATGAAAATTAGTTTGTGAATATGCATGCTTCAGTTGCACTTTGGAGTTCTTGTGTATTGCATAACTTGGGAAAAAATTGTAAAGGATGTGCTAATTCTTTCTATCCAGAAGAAAGCACCTTTGGGACTTTATGGATGCATAATGCTTCTGTGTAAATCCAGCAGGAGTCAGCAGGGCTGAACTTGCTGGGAGTATGTTTTGCTTGATGCATCTCAAAAAAACCTAAAGGAACAAAATCTTAAAAACAAACTCAGTATATTGAAAAACATCTCACGAAATAAAATTCTTAGCAGATTGAATAGGTACATTATATTTTTCTTAAGGAGTTCCTTTTTTTCAATTAAGTTACTGATGCTTTATTTAGATTTTTATTTTGCATCATATAAATTGCATTGAATATCTTGAAAGTCTTTGTAGAAGTCAGATATGTCAAATGCAAAACTCTGGGCAAGGCAATGAATTTCTGTTAAATTTGTTAAATATTTAATATTGGATCTTTGCTTTCTCTCATGACAGTAATGCTGATTTTTGCCAACCTGATCCTGCTGTCAGTCAGTGGACTGACCTTTAGTCAAGGGTCATGAGCTCTGTCATGGGTTCAGGTGGCTGGATTTTTTGGTGGTAGGGAGGCCATACAGGTAGTTTCAGTTAAAAGCTACTAGAAGCTTTCACTGTCCTATGAGTAGCCAGCGATAGCCAGCTCCAGGTGAATTACCTGTTCCTGGCCAAGGCTGAGCCAATGAAAATGCGCTTTTGTGATAACATATTTAAGAACAATGGAAGAGAAGCCTGTTGTGCAGAAGAAATTCCAGCCCCAAGAAGAGCAGAGGAGAACATGGGATAACGAGCAGACTCCAAGATCAGAGTAGGGGGGGGAGGGGAGGAGAGTCCCAGCGAAGCCTCCCTCTCCCCCTCCAGCTGAGGAAAGACTGATAGCCAAGCCCCTGCTGCCTGTGGAAGACTGCTGGCATTCAGAGATCCTCATTGCAGCTCATGAAAGAGCCCATGCTGAAGCAAGTGGATGCATGGATGAAACTGTGATCCTGTGGGAGGCCTAAGGATGGAGCAATGTCTTGCAGGAGACCTGTGACCCGTGGAGAGGAAAACTCATGCCAAAACAAGTTTTCCCGGACTTGTCTGGAATGACCCATAGGGCAGCAGATTGAAGAGAACTGTTGCCCGAGGGATGGACTCACGCCAGAGAGGTCCATCAAAGACTGTCTCCCCTGGGGAGGGACTCCACAGAAGCAGGAGAAGGACTCAGAACCATGAGCCCCTGTAGCTGTGGTGAAGACTATGGTGATGCAGGTTGTCCCCCTGCAGCCCATAGAAGACCACTGGGGTGCAAAAACCCTCCCCCTGCCACACCCGATGGAGGAGTAACCCACATTACAGCAGGTTGGCAAGAGCTGCTGTCTGAGGAATGGACTCAAGCTAATTGCAAACCCTCTTGACCACCCCCCCTGCACTGCTGGGGGGAGGAGGGAGAACTTAGAAGAAAGAGGAGGGCAGGGGGAAGATGTTTTAAGACTCTTTTATTTCTCACTCTCTAAGTCTTATCCTGAAAGCAATAAATTTAAGTTCTATTCCCTTTGAGTCTGTTTTGCCTGTGAAAATTAGTTAGTAAGCGAGTCTCCTAGTGCTTATCTCTACTAAGGAATTCCTCTGCTATTTTTTTTTTTCTCCTTTTCTCTGCCAAGGGGCAGAGGGAGGTTGATTTCAGTGCTGTAGCGGCTTTTGGTGGGTATTTGAAATCCATCCAGGGTCAAAACCACAAGAAGCTCTCAGATAGAGGGTATAGATTGCAGCTGTATGAATATTTAGGTGTCAGTAGAATTTGGCCTTGACAGGAATGTGCCACATAAACCCCAGGTATGGTGTGGGATTTTTAGGTGTTCCCTGATTCAAAAATTCAGAAAAGTGCAGGATGTTCACCCCTGTTTATTGTTCTTGGAAACATTTGGCCATTTCTGGTTCCTGCCTTCTGTATTTTTATGCCACTGCCTGTAAAAAGCAGTAGACTACCCAAAGCACTGGAAGTACCACTTCATTCCTTCCTTGTAGCTCTGCACAGTGTACATCTTAGCACCTAATCTGGATAGCTAGACAATGGATCGAAGCGTAAGAGGCAATTTGGTACTTGTATCTGAAGATGCAGTAGGTGACCTTATTGACTTTCTTCTATGTGAATCAAACTGCTTATGAAAGTACTGTAAGTATGGAAGTATGAAATAAAATGCCAGAACAGAGAACAGCTTTCAAAACTTAAGGCAATGTGGGTGAGACTTACCCACAGTGGGCGCAGGCTTATCCTGATTAACAGTGCTTAGGTAAAGTGGTGCTGTGTCATTAAAAACAAGATGTAGCCATCAAGTTCTGAGAGAACCTCCTAAATCAGTGCTGTTCAGTTTTGTCTGAGGAAGACATGGGAATCTTGCATTTTTATTTAAAAGATGTTAATAGGATTGGCAATTTTGATGTTTGTCATCTGTTCTTTGGAATGTGGGGCTTCTGTTGATGTATTTATAATTATATTTGCAAAATGCACAGACAATTTTCTACCAAAATTGCTGGTTCTTTATTTATCTGCAATTGAGGTGCTTCAAAGCACATCTGTAATAATAATTGAATTGGAAGGAATGACCACGAGCAATATATTTTGCTGCTTTTTAGTCACAGTGAAAACATTTCCATGGTTTTTAGCGGGACTATTCATGTGAATAATTTCAGGCATTTTGAGAAGAAGTTGCATCATCAGGCATTCAATGTGGTGGATTGAACCAGGCTATTAGAAAAAGATGTGAGGAAAAATGTATTTTAAATTACAGAAGTTGTCTTGATAGTGCCCTTAACATTAGGGTTGAGTTGTAGTTGATTAAAAATTACCTAGTTTTTACTAGGGACTTCTTGAGTTCTGAAGAGTTAAAGAGAATGTGAGTTGTCTTCTCACATTCAAATAATTTTATATCATCACTGTAACAATGCCTGTTCTTTCCTTCTCCAGTACTTTTTAGAATTTTTTTAGGAAAATTCTTGACTTCTTACTTCACAGAAACTCTCCTACTGTATATTGCTGTATTAAAAAACCCCAAACAAACCAGCAAACACCCACATTTCTCTTCTTTACATTATGTGCCTTTGATAATTATATGTCTTAGCAGTTAAAAATGTTTTCCCTTGCTCTAATAGAATTTGGAGAAAATATGAAGAACTTTAGTATTAATTTAGGCAGATACTGCTTTATGGGGCTTGTTGAGCTGATGATGCATCTTGATACGTGATGATGTCTTCTGAAATACAGCTAAGTTTGAAACAGTGACTGAGTTAATTCAGCTGAGTAAAACCTCACTTGTCTTTCAGAGGAGAGGATGCAGGCACTATTTTTCAAGAAGAACTTTTTGAACTGTAACTATGAGGCTATCTAGAATACATTATCTAAATATGGGGCAGATCATTGCTTCTCTATCTGCTTACTCTCAAACATGAGTTTTGCACTGGCTAATGAGAACCCTCACACAGAGAACAAATAATGAGTGAGCAGGCAGCACTTTCAGATACTCTTATCTTCTTCATTTCAGTTTTAGGGTAAGAATCTACCCTATTCTGAATTGCCATCATCACGGTTATGCTATTATGGCTGATATTCAGAGATGACATTTTGCTGGTGAACTTGCAGGTGGCAGGGCTAAGGCAACCACCACAAAGTGGCTGGGAATGCCTTCTGTGGCTAGCTGACTCCAAGTATTAGCTCCGTTCAGAAAGAACTATGTTCTTTATGATTAATTTACACAGGTTATTTCATAGGACCATTTCTGAGCATGACATTACTTTTTTTTATTATTTTGGGGTTTGTTTTAAAAGATATAGCAAAGTTTTCACATGATATGTAAAATAATGGGGAAGATGACAATATTAGGCTAAGTACTGTGAGGGAAAATGTTTAATAAATGAGACTTCAGAATATTTGTCTCTGCCCTGTTTTCACTTTTCAGATTTCCCTTTCTAAAAGCAATGTTGTCTCTTTTTTGCATTTTCCTGTTATATATTTATTTTTCCCTCGATTCAGAATGCCATCAAAACAAAATCCCAAACACATATTTTCATGAAGACGTCATCTGTGTTTGCCTTCAGTTTAGTGATGCCAGAGTCACATCCCCGTTATCTTAGTGACAGTTTGAAAAAAGTATCAGCTTGCTTGATTTGTCTAGTGATACTTTACAGAGGTGTACTACACTATCAACATTTCTAATAGAAAAATACACATTTCTCACTGCCAGTGTCACAACTGTGAAATAAATCATTCTGATGCTTTCAAATACATTAATGACAATAGGCAATATAGAAATATCATTGGCTCATTGCAGTATGAGGATGGTCACCTCACAAATGGGGACAGAGACAAGACAGAGGTGTTTAATATTTTCTTTACCTCAGTCTTCAACATGAATGATGGACCAAGGGGGTCTTAATGGAGGAGCATGACTCTGAGAATGATCAACTCCCAGTCGACCCAGAAATTGTGTGGGATCTGCTACTCCATCTGGATCCCTACAAATCTGTAGGGTCTGATGGGATTCATTGCAGAATCCTCAAAGAGCTAATCGATATAATTGCAGAACCTCTCTCAATGATTTTTGAGAGGTCTTGGAAATCCAGAGAGGTCCCAGATAACTGGAAGCTGGTGAATGTTGTCCTGATTTTCAAGAAGGGCAAGAAGGAGGACCCTGGAAACAGGCCTGTCAGTCTGACTTCAGTGCCTGATAAAGTTATGGAGAAGATTATTCTGGGAGGTATTGAAAAACACCTGAAAGCTAACTCTATCAGCGGTTAAGCCAGTGAGGCTTCATGAGACGAAAGTCCTGCTTGTCCATCCTGGTTTCCTTTTATGACAAGGTAACCCACCTACTTGATCAAGAGAAGCCGGTTGATGTAATCTTTTTGAATTTCAGTAAAGCTTTTGATACTGTCTCTCACAGGATCCTACTGGACAAAATGTCCAGCACACAGCTGGATAAACACATCGTGTGGTGGGTGAGCAATTGGCTTGGGGTTGAGCACAGAAGGTAACAGTGAATGGATAACATTGAACTGGTGACCTGTCACTAGTGACGTTCCACAGGGCTCCATCTTGGGCCCTGTGCTCTTCATCATCTTCATAAATTACTTGGATACAGGACTGGAAGGGATATTAAGCAAGTTTACAGATGATACAAAACTGAGTGGAGCTGTTGATTCCCTCAAAGGCGGGGAGGCCCTGCAGAGAGACCTTGATAAATTAGAGGACTGGAAAATCACCAACCATATGAAGTTCAACAAGGGATAATGATGGATTCTACACTGGGATGTGGAAATCCTAAATGTTCGTACAGACTGGGAAATGAGATGTTGGAAAGCAGTGCCATGGAAAGGGACCTGGGGGGTCCTGGTCAACAGGAAGTTGAATCTGAGTCAGCAGTGCCCTTGCAGTCAGGAGGGCCAAACATGTCCTGGGGGGCATCAGGCAAAGCATCACCAGCTTTAGGTAACTGTCCTTCTGTGCTCTGCACTGGGGCAGCCTCACCTTGAATATTGTGTGCAATTTTGGGCACCACAACATAAGAAGGATAATCAGCTCTTAGACAGCATCTGAAGAAGGGCAAGGAAGATAGTGAAGACCTTGAGGGGAAGCCATAAGAGGAGTGGCTGAGGTCACTTGATCTGTTCAGCCTGGAGGAGACAAGGGGAGATCTCATTGCAGCCTACAACTTCCTCATGATGGGAAGAGGAGGGGCAGTCACTGATCTCTTTTCTGTGCTTACCAATGACAGGCCTGAGGGAATGGTCTGAAATTGTGTCAGGAGAGGTTTAGGTTGGATATTAGAAAAAGGTTCTTCACCAGGTGGATGGTTGGGTGTTGGTACAGGCATCCCAGGGAAGTCGTCACTGCACCAACGCTGACAGAGTTCAAAAAGTGTTCAGACAATACTGTTTGGGCACATGGTGTGACTCTTGGGGGTAGTCCTGTGCAGGGATAAGGGTTGGACTTGATGATCCTTGTGGATCCCTTCTAACTCAGTGTATACTATGGTTCAAATTTTACCCTTGTGAAATTATATGGGAAGAAAATGTTCAAAAAACACCACTGCAATGCGAATGACTGGGTGTTACTTGAAAGAAGACCTCTCTAGATACTTGAAAAGGCATGGTTCTCCACATGGAAAAGTTATTTTCAAAGTTTAAAAAAACCTAATTAAGAGAAATAAAAATGGCAATATAAACAAAAGAATACAAAATAAAGAAAAAGATAACTGTTAGGAATTAATATTAATGAGTCGATATCTGAAAGCTAAATAAATCTGCAGACAAAAGAATAATTATTTGGTATTTTGGATAAAGAAAATAAGAATTCTTTGAGAAACTAAAACATCCACAAAATGGTTGGATGAGAACTGATGAAATGATTTTTAGAACATTGTAATACTAGACAGACTTGAAAGTCTTTAAAAGGAAAGAAGCTATAGCAGCATTTGAAAAGTGGAAGCAAGATGTCTCAGATATTGGTAGGCAGATTAGCATTACACTAATCCAAAGAAAGATCCTGGAGAAGAGTGATGACTGGAGGTAATCAAGGTGCATGATACCTTTGGGATTAGTTAACAAGAAATTAGCCTACAAGAAATCCAATGCTGAAAAACAGATTCGTGAAGAGAATGTTTGTTAGTTTATGCATTTTAACAAAGTTGACATATTTAGCGTTTTAAATTATTTAGCTTGCTTTGATCAGTCTAACCTCATTAAAACTAGTATTCTGCAAAGACCAGTGTATCCCAGATTTAATGATAATGGATACCCCAAAGAAATGGTAAAGAGAAAATCAGATAATGAGATTGTAGCCAGGTCCAGAAGATCTTCTCTTCTTCTGCAAGAAACCCTGAAATTGTTACTAGTAAACATTACAAATGTCATAAACTTCAGCTAAGCAATCATTAAAATATCCAAAATCAGACAGAGCTTTACAGCATAATACAGGTTGCTTGGTAGCATAATCTCCCATTTCTGACTATATGGCATGAGTCATCCATGCATACATATGTACTATGCATACCCCTTCAGAGAACTGAATTCATGCAACAAAATAATTTAAGTGCTGTGTATGGCCAACTGTCCATAAGGTACATTGGTTGCTCTTAAAGCAGCAATGTTTTTATGGTACTTAGGAGAAAAACCAAAGGAAGAGTAGGTAGCTGTTACTGCACTGGCATTAGCACAGTTTTTGGAAAAAAAAAATTTTTCTTAATTTTAGTAATGAAATCTTCAAATGGTTTTTGACTAAAATTGTGTGAATAATTTGCCTTTTTTTCTATGAACTGATTTTTTTTCTTGTCTTTTTTTCCCCACATTAAAAGATCATCCTTATATCTTTGGCTAAAATAATTTTTTTACTTTTTTTTTTTTTGATTTTTGATTTTTTTGCATACTTTCAAGACTTGCAGTATTTTGAAATAAAAGAATTAATAAAATATCAAAATTATAAGAATTAGTTAAGCAGACATAAAGTCCTAATTTTGAAATGTTTTAGGGCAAGGTAAGAGATCAGGCATGACTGTAAACTTTTCTTGGAAACAAGTTCTTAGCACAACAAAGTAATGTAATACAGGGAAGGAATCTCTTTGTGAAAATCTATAGCTTAGGCACTGCATTTGACAAGACTAGATGAAAATGGGTTTTCTCTCCTGTAAAGTCAAGGAGTCTGCATTAGTCTATCATCTAATTTTGGCATTGTCTAGAGCAATTAATGGAAATTATATTGTTTCTGAGGAAAGAACCAAGAGATAATTCTGAAAGGCTACATCCCCTCCCCCCTTAAATATTAATTTCCTTGTCTGTCTTTATGAGAACTTTAATCTTCTTAAGTCTTTTTTACTCTGTATTTATATATGTACTTTATTTACTTATGAAGGCAGTCTCACTGCCCTTTCAGATTTTTGGGTGAAAACATTTTAAAGAATACCATACAATAATCTGTATCATCAGCACAGAATTTGGAAGGAATGTTCAATTCTGCAAAGTTTTCCCAATATTCTTAAGAAAAAAAGAGTACTGAATAAATTTCAAGTCATAAAAAATTCAACCAGACTGTTTTTGTTCATGAAATTCAGAGAGGAATTTAGGATTTGTTTTTCTAAGTCAAGCATATATGAATTTGAGAATGCTATCTTTAGAAAAACCTTAGAGCTTTTGAAAAATCTGTGATGTTTTGTTTTGTTTTCAAGCAAGCTGTCAAAATAATTTAAAATTCGTTGGATTCACTTCCCATGAAATTTGTACAACACAAAATTCCAGTGAGAGAGATGACCATGATTAGTGAATAATATGGGTCATTATGGGATTTGACCTACTGCTTGTCTTCCTGTAAAATAATCCTATAGTGCCAAAAGAAATTCTTGTAATCAGGAGCCTAAGTTGAATTGACTCAAACTTAGAGCTTTTATACAAATACTAGATATTTGTATTGCAGCTGAAAGATGGTGAATCTGTCATTCAGCTGTTGTTTAGCAATTTACTATGAATTATTTATTATTCTGACATCTCTGTTCTTTTTCTGATATACAGGAAAATTGCTGGTGAGATGCTAGTCTATTTATGCAAATAGAAACTCCAGTTAGATTAACTCAGTGGGGTATGTATTTTATAACAATAGCATGTTGTGTGGTTTTGCTTTTTCCTTTTTTTTTTTTTTAAGTCAGAATTAAATAGATTTTTTCCCCTCTGAATTCCCTTGTTTATCTTTGGTAAGGCAGATAGATGATTACACAGGATATCTGTGGTCTTCTATGAAATACATAGTATAGTAACCTAGACAAAGAAAATTCTGTAATTTTTCTATATTCTTAAGTATTTTTTTCCTAACTCTAGAGAAAATGCTGTGTTTTTCAGTCTGACTTCTTCATTTATCCCAATTCATTTTTTTAACCAGTCATACAAGCTCGAATGAGGCTGCTCAATTAAAATACTTGCAAAAGTACCAATGGCTTTGAGGTGAGAGTACTCATTTGGTGTGAGGATGAGTGGATGAGTGGATGAGTGGAACTGCCTTCTCTCTCAAAAGTACCCTGGAAAATGCCCATTCTTTTGGTTAGGTTGCAAGAGAATGCCTTAGAGTGTAAGGAAATGTCTTTAAGCTGTGACAGGGGAAGTTCAGATTGGTATTAGGAGAGTTCTTCACTGAAAGAGTGGTCAAGCACTGGAACAAACTCCCTAGGAAATGATCATTGTCTGAAGCCTCAGGATTCAAGAAGTGTTTTGAAAATGCTCTTAGATATGTGCTTTAATTTTTAGGTTACTCCTGGAATCAGGACCTGGACCTGATGATCCTTCTGGGTTCCTTACAGTTTAGGATATTCTGTGATTCTGGGGTTTAGTTATAGGTCAGAATACTTTGAACTTTTTAACAGGGCTCTTCCCAACATATTTTCCTTTCAGTTGTTTTCTGTGGTTTTACAGGTATCACACTGAAACTATACCCAGCCTCTCTCCCTCCTTTATTCCAATCTTCCTACTTAATTGATGAAGTAGTGTATTGTTAACTAGTTTTTGATTGATTGCATAATATGACTGTTGGTTGTTTCTTATTTAAAATGTGGAAGAGAAGTGTCATTCACATAATTACTTTTTAAAGTTACTCCCCTGTCTGGCTCGCACTTCTTCAGTTGATTTTTTTTTTTAGTCAGAATTTTACTGTATTTCATAAGAAGCAACTAAAGGAAAAATAATCATGCATGCATCTGCTAATGTTACAATGCTACAGAAGTTATCTCATCCCCAGTGACCTGAAATCCAAACACAATGCATAAATTCCATTAGGAGCAAAATTAGAGATTTATATACGCATGAAGTGGCCATGGTTAATTACAATATGAAATCTGGATAACGTGGTGCAGAGCACCATGTTCAGAATAACTACTGATTCTTTCAGACTAGACCTGGAGTGGAAAAATAAGAATATTCCAAAGAAGAGAAGAGAAGAGTGGGGAGAAGAGGCTCTGGTTTAAGCTTAATCATGCAGTACAAGGAATATAGGGCAGATAAGTTGCACAAAATGATCTGACACTCTTAAACAAAGTTTTCATATCCATGTCACTGTGGCTCCTGCTGAAGTGAAGCCAAACTTGCACCACTTACAATTATGTTAAACGAGGAGAGCTGCTAATTATAATTTAGGAGTCTGAAGAAATCTTATATTGAACTCTTTGGCTTAGTATCTGAACTCTTAAAAAGTAATCTTATGTTATAACTGTTACATTAAAATATCTGCTTTCAAAAGTAATTTACAGAAAGCCTAGACAATGAGATGCCCAGAATATGTAAGTACGTCCAGCTTCTCTTTGCAAAGTCTCAAATGTCATACATATTTTGGATTTGTAATCTATATGGATTATGAAATTATTGTCTTTAGATGAGATAGCTAAAGTCTGCAAGAGAAGTTAAATTGCTTGGTCAATTCTGAAGATTGTATTTTTTTCAGTTGTTTGGCCATGCAATGAATCACTGAAGATGAAAGGCTAAAACTGCCTAATCTTGAAAGTTTGTTGCTCACTCTGTCAACTGGATAGGATTTTCAAGGAGGTACTGATAGAAATATTTTAACCTGTTAATAGAACATATTAAATAAATCAAATTATTATGATGACTACAAAATTATATCTCTTTAAAGCATTAGTGAAGAAGCAACTTATATGTCACTTCCACAGTTCAGTAGGGTCATAATGCTTGCCTGTTTAATCCTGGTATGGTTTCAGTGTTGCTGAGAAGTCTGGAAATTATTAACAGCCATTGGTTTAAAGGCAAGAATAAAAATAACAGTTAAATGATTATATTTTGATTTATGAAACATTCATTGATATACTATCCGTATAAGGCTTTGGAAAGTTCAGTATTAGAATGTTGAATATATTGAGGTACAGAGCAGACAGACCACAACCCACTGGGGCAGTTTAAGTTCAACATCCTATTAGGTTAATTTGGGTGAAAACCAGGTATTTTTAATTTTCAGATAGGTGTCAGAAATACGAAAGAATAAAGAAGTGATATGTTCTTCAGTTAACTTTTTTGTGTGTGTGAGGATTTGAGATCACAAATAGCTAAATTCAGAGTGGTTCAGTTCACATCTGGTTTTAATATTTTTTGTTTTGTTCAGGATTTTGGATAATTGACAGCTAGTACAGGAATTAATTGTATGCAGATTAATATTTCCCTCTAATATAAATAAATCCCCCTCCAAAATTACTTCCCATCTAAAGGGGATGCCAAATCCAAGTTTTCACTAGAGTCAATAAATTGTATGTATTTGTTATTATAGTAAACAAGCAAAAGGAAGTATAAATACGAATCTTCAGAACACTTGCATCAGCCTGAAGTGCTAAAGGCTTGCTGTGAGTTCCTCTTAAGTATTTTAGTAGAATTCAAGTTGAGTTTTCATGTACAGTGTGACATGGGCCAGTTGTATAATCACTCTGTAGTATTTATTTTTGTTTCTCCTTTTTTGCCAGTATAGCTTCTCCCATCAATACCACTGCCCCTCTACCCCCACAACATATAGAATGTGTAACACTGCAAATGAGCATTTGAAAGCTGGGAACTTGGGAGTTAAGATCTTCAGAGAAGGGCTATGCGTTAACCTCATTCATCTGTTTGCAATACAATCTTCGGTTTCTTGGTCACGTCCGGCTTGGTTTTTATTACTGGGTGTTACAGAAGTGTAAGATTTTTCCAAGCTTCTTTTAATCCTCAGATGTGGTCTTTTGTCTTACTAATTGCTCTCCATTTGTACCCTGTCTTGAACACAAAAGTGATTGTTTTCCTTCTTCGTGTTTTTGTGTTTACTTGATAGTATTTTCTATAAATGTATTTAATAGTAAAGTGTTACATAACTAAAGGAAGTGAGAATCTCTGCTAAGTCAGACTGGAAAGGTATTACCTATAGCCAGTTACAATAAAGTTACAAAGGGGTTGTAGGCAAAAGTTTTCCATTAACTTTTAGTGCCCATGAGACATCTGGAGTACAATCTTTTCTCCAAATACAGGAAATCACAGCTGGAATCTCCAGATATTTTTGCTGCCAAGCTGTAACTACTCTCTTTTCTGCTTGTTAAGACATGCACAGATCAAGAGAAGTACACATGAACAAGGTGATATCTGGTCATCTTTTCAATAAGGCATTAACAGCATGTCCTTTATAGCATTTTATAGCTCTAATTTAGAGCTATCCTTTGGGAAAGTTATCATTAACACTGACAAAACAATTTGTCTTTTCCAAACTTATTTTCAGTATTCACAGAACTGTTCTGAAATGCAGAAATTTTGACTGAAATTTTAATCCAAAGCATATAAGTCTTTGTTTCAGATTTTAGTTTTAATTGCTAAACATTTTCTTAAGTGAAATAGTAAGGAAGTTTGTGAAATACTATCTCTTAGCTGGTTTCTTATTGGAGTGTGTTTACTTTTGTTCTTTTATTTATTTTTTTTTTGTTCTTTTATAGATTTTCTCAAGTCATTGTCCTAACTGAATGGATAATGTAAAAAAGTATTGCAAAATTATCTTCTTTTTTTAGTACCTGTGCAGGCATCTGGAGTCCTTTTGGTCTGAACAAAACATCTTGAGTTCTTCTACTCAGTGTTATCTGGACTTCTAATAATTTTGCTTGTCTTCTGAAACTCAGATCTTTTTTTAAAGTGCAGTGTCAAAATGAAACTATTGCTCAGGTCTCGTATTGACCAATCTTTTACAATCTTTCAAATTTTTACTGCTGTTTCTAACCTCCAGCTACTAATAAAACTCCTGATTTGACTTATTGAGACCTAAAAGCTGGACATGCTATACCTCTGATTAGATGCCATGGAATGATAATCATCCTTTTGGTAACTACATTGCATGGGAACTCATGATCTGAGGTTCGTTGTAGCTCCTACTTGATTTCTACAGAACTCCTAGTCAGCAATTGCTCTTGTTCCTGCGTTTGTGGAGCTGATTATTCCTAGCGTAAATATTGAATTTTCTGGATTTCAAGACTGTGCTTTTCAGACTTCTCTAGCTGTTAGAGAGCTTCTAAACCTCTTTTCCAGACCGTGCTGCTGTAAAAAATTTATTTCTATAATTAATAAACATATTAAATAGTATTGAATGTGGACCAGAATTTGCAGAACATTGCAGCTTGTATCCTTCTGTTTCCATGATGAATACTGATAATTGATGTGCAAGTTTAACATTTAGAAACATTACTGTTGGTAATCTAACTTTTGCTTTATGTATGTAGAAGTAAGGAATGTATCTAATTTATCATTTAATCTGAGAAGTGATTGGTGTTTCACTTACCTTCTTACCTTTTCTCTTTACACTGAGATAAATAACAGGCTTGGCACAGAAAACATTTTGCTTTGACTGTGGCACTCTGTAGGATATATTAATGGAATAGATGCCACACAGCTCTTTCTCTGCCATTTGAGACCTCTCTTTGGATAAATTACAGCTCTGAGTAAGCTTTGTATTAGCTCCACTATCTGTAAGACCCCAAGTCTCGTAGATAAGAGCTCATCAAGGGAGTTTTATTTAGGAAATATACAAGGCTCCAAATGTTCACCCACCACATTATTAGAAGAGCCCTTGGTCCTCTTAACACCTTAAGAGAAGGTGAAAAGGAGAACACGCAGCACACGTTTTCTCAGGAGGTACTTTTCCGGTAAACTTTAGGAAATAGGAGATTTTGGCAAAAGTTTAAAGGGTAACATCCAACCAAAACAAAGCATTCCACAAGGCATTGACTTAGCATGTGCTAACCCATACAATTTAGCAAAATCCAACCCAAAATATTAAGAGAGGAGATCAGGAGAAGAAGAAGGAGTAAAGAAAGAGAGAGAAAAGAGATTAAGATAAGATAATAACTGCCACCAGAATCCTGTGCAAGTCCAGCTTCCACGTGGCCAGGTGACAAGTCTCAAGCAAAGATGGAGATTACATGTTGCTATTTTTGGCCCAGGTGTGACTTCTAACCCACGGGCCACTCTGGGGCTCCAGGGCAAGGTGAGGGGTGTTGCTCCCACTGTGTGAGCCAATCTAAGGCTGGCTTAGGAGTTCCAGAGAGCATGGTGTGCCCTGTGCTCCCGGGCTGCCTTTGACTGAGAGCCAATCTGGGGTTGACCAATGAGACTAGCAGGGGCTGGCACGTGGGACAAGGCAGGACCACACTTCCCTGAGATCCAGCCTAACCCTCCCCACCCCACCTGCCCACACACACACGCACTTGAGTTGTCTGAGCCAATATAATGATTCGGTGTCACACACTCTCTCTTTAAAGATAATTAGGACCTAGAGCCATCTTTTCCTTTCTGTTCAAACTCCCTAGATGTATTGTATAATGAGAAGAGTCTTCAGGCTGTTTTGTCATCTGTTGAGATTGGACACAAGACAAGAACAAAAGTATCGCAAGTACACATTGTTCATATTCTCTGGTTTAAAGGATTTGTATGAGAGAATATGACAATCTTATTAGAAAAAAAAACCAGTAAAAATTAATAGTGGGGTACTTGCTATGGTAGAAATCCATCTATTTCTTGAGGAAACAAGGTTGTGATTATTGTTCTGTCATCGCTTGTATTACAGCAAAACAGAGATTTTACATATAATACTAAATTCAGCTTATTGTAACAGTTTTACTGATACTACTTTGGTGATGTGTGCTATGTGTCGTGGTTTGATCCAGCCAGTGCCTCTTCGGGCAGTCTCTGCCCACATTCTCCACCAAAAATGTGGTTTTCCTCTGGGTCAATTTTTTCTCACCCCCCACACAGTTACTATAAACTGAGAGAAGGTTTATGCGGACAAAAGAGACCTGATTTGGGAAAAGGATATTAACATTTATTACTAGGAAGATAAAAATTAAAGAACTATATCTACAACAATTCTAATTAGGTAAAAGTATTATGTATTTACAGACATACATCTCCCCCTTTTCATCAGTCCAGGAGGAGAAGCAGTCTCTTTCTCTCTTTCCAGAGCTCCAGGTCTTTCAAATAATTTTGTAGCACTTTAAAGTTCTTCTTTTGTTATCTCTAGGATGACAACTCTGATTCGTTGCAGTTGGAACTCTTTCTCGCTCGCTCTCTCTTCTATGTTGGCCTCAGGGCTGGGCCTACCCCCCTCCTGGGCTAAGACCGAAGGCTGGGGCGTTACCCAGGCCCTGAAGGGTCTTCTCTTCCATGGACTTCAAGGGGCCATTTGCCTACCATGGATCTTCACCACAGACTCACAGGGGATAATGGTTTTTGAGTCCACTCCTGTTTCCTGTGGGGTCCCTTCCCATGGGAGAACAGTCCTTGATAGACCTCTCCGATACGGGTCTAACATGAATCCCTCATTTGGATCCCAACATCCTACCTGAGCCGCCTCATGCCAGTGTAAGTCTCTCTCCATGGCCTATGAGTCTCCAACAGGACTCTGTTTCATTTCAGGCTTTCTCACGAAGTCTCAGCTTCCTCGTGCATCTGAGCTTACTTACTTCAACGTAGGCTTCTCTATGAGCTTGCATGGGGTCTCTTCACCCCAATAAACTTCCACAAGTGGCAGGGCTTTATTTTTCAATCTTTTCCCTGCTGAAGGGAGAGAGAGAGAGTGAGAGAGGGGGAAGAAGCAGCCCCCTCCTTTGAACTTCTCTCTCCTGCTACTGCCAGCTTTGACCTTCGAGGTCCGTTATCTCGCTGCAGGAATTCCTTCTGCAGCATTCTTGTCCAGGCAGTCAGTCCTTCTCTAAAGTTTTTTTTTTTTCTCTCCACTCTGTTACATGAGAGAAGGAGGACTTCAGTGCCACACCTGTCCCTAGTAGGAAAATATACTTTTTTTCTTCTCAGAATGATGATTAGATTCTCTTATCTTGAAAGATGGGTAATAATCACCTTTTCAAATTGTTGTCTGTCTTACTTCTTTCTGGTTTCACTTTGAGGGATAGTAATAGAGCTGTTGAAAACACCAAGCTAGAGTTAATTTAAAAGTCAGTAAAACCAGATAAGACACTTGACACTATACAAAGTGAATATTTGATTAGTAGAAACAGTCAACATTTTCAAAAAATGAGCAATTGATTCAGTCAGTCCCTTTTAGAATTTAGCCATATATAAAGTAATTTGAGTCTTTTTTGTGCCATCATGACACACAAACTGACACGCTGCTAAATTTCACACACCTTGCTTTTTCCCTCATGGCATTATGGTGACCTTTAAATAGAAGACAGTCAATTACTGTTCTAAGGGGAGGAAGGATAAAAACGTCTAAATCTGTCCAGTGTAAGAACAGGATGAGACTGTATGCCGACATGGAAGAACACTTCCCAAAAAGCTGTAGGGATATTTGACTGTTGGGATATTACAGAGATTATTTATAATCTTGGGTATGAGAAACTGAGAACCTTAGATCTTGATGAAAGGCAAGAAGATTCTTTTCTTGAGAAAAATGTAATGCTTGTGAACATTAAACATGACTAAAAAAAGAATTCTGTTCTAACCTCCTAATATTTTTATAGCCTGTACTAATTTCAGCAAGGGTGCATTTAGTTAACAGGGACATTGTTTGAAAAAGTAAACGTTTGCAAAAATTATTCTGTGCTATTGATAATTTAAGATGTTCTTACCCACCAGGCTTAAAAAAAAATAATTGTTTCCAAATGAAATATTGTGTTCCCTAATCTGTGACTCTTATGTCAAGTGATGTCAGCATACTTCCTTTGATGTGTTTTTGAATGTATTTGCAGAATTCGGAGGCCTGTTGTCCTAGTAACATTTTAAAATACCCCAGCGAGTTGGAGCAAGAAACTTCTATTCAAATTAATATACCTATATTAGAGATCAATTGGTCCTCATGTCAAATGAGTATGCCAAATAATTAAATTCAATATAAAAGTAACTCTTAGCTTTTTTTTTAATTAGTCCTAAATAATAACAGATGGTTTATTGGACAAAAATAATTGAGTTGGTTTGTTTTGATTTTTTAAATAGCATTTTTAGTAGCTAGTTTGAATTTATCTGAGTGAATGAATCAGTGAATATATATGTCTAAAAGCAGATGTGAAATATAAGTGGTGACAATCAAATCCTGTTACCACGTTACTTACTTTGTCTGTACTTACAAAGGACCCTCAAAACTGATGTTTTTATTCATAGATGCAATTTGAGGCCCAGCATGAAATGGCAAGGAAACAACTCTGGAACTGATTGGGCTTTTTTTATTTATTTTTTATTTCTGTGACTGCTGAATTTGATGCTATCTTGTTACTGGAGGAACTGGAAGCATAATAGATCAGATTTTATACAATTACTTGGATGCTCCCCTAGCCTGCACACCTCATACACATGCCACTTTTTAATCCTTAAATCTTTACTTTTCTTCATGCTCTAAAGTTCATTAATCTTGTTATTATAAACAGGCCACACTTACAGGTAAGATCCAGAAGTTGTCATTCTTGCTTTCCTTTACAGATGCTTCACTGTCACCTTTGTGCACTCTCAGTAACTGTCTCAAGCCAAAATGCAGTGATGATTGCCATTTTATTTTTCACAGGGTACCTTACATAAAGGCTTTTCTGAAATAAAAGCCTCCAGCTGCTCCTACAAGTGTATAAGCTTTGAGGAAAGAAAGAACTATATACACTGTATAAGTGTATAGCTTTGAGGAAAGAAAGAACTATAATCATAACTCAACAATAGCTGAAGACTTTTCTGATACTGATCCAATAATGTGATTTAGGCCACTTTTCACCACTGTGTATCCAAGTGTACACTTTACTTTAAACACAGGTCTCATTTCATTGCCTTCAGTGGAACTGAAGCAAGCGTTATGCGTTCTTTGGATTTAAAGCATGCAAATGATTCCTGTACACTGCTGATAAAATACAGAAGTAAAAATCTAGCTGTGACAGTGCCAAATATTACTAGGTTGATATCAGTCATGCTGCATCAGGAATTAATTTGGTTTTCAGTCTCATTTGCAACCACAGTTTTTTCTGATTAATATTGCATGTAGGTGATAGATGTGTGTGATTGAAGACAGTATTGAAATATCTTCAAGCTATACCTGAGCCAGTGTCTGGCCATGTTCCTTCCTGTGTACAGGTTTCTCCCTCTCACTGAGCTCCAGAAACAAAAGCATCCATAAGAAAGAAATTATCATTTTCAATTCCAGGTGAACTGATGAATGCTGGCAGATGCTAGTTTTGGGAGTACTGTCACTGTTCTCTGATACCTCTTTTTGTCTAGTAAATTTGATTTAGGATCCTGTCATGCAGTGTTGGTAGAATTAGTAATTTTTAATTACTCATTAAAAATATACATAATATAGGGTAAATTATAGGGTAAAACTGACACTGTAGTGGAATTTGTTTTCTCTAAGTCCCATAAAACAGTCACACCAAATTTATTTTTTCCACTTTTCATATCCGCAATTGCTTTTTCTCAAGATCAAATTCTACAGTGTCCAACTGCACAGAACTATATTTCTATAAGCAATAAAACAGACTTATAGTAGTCTATTCCAGTTTTACAGTAGGACTTCCAATAGCATATCAGAGATAAGCACAGAAATTCATATTGTGTGTTTCTTGTGATTTCCTTCGATAGTCTCAAATCTGAAATTTAGCTTAAAGCTGACACCTATCTTTTAAAAATCAATTCCAGTGTCAGTTGTTTTATTGTTATTAATTTTTTATTCTTTTCTGATTCTTATGATACATCGTATTATTTAAATAAGATCTTGTTTATACAGGAAACACTTCATGTAATTGAAGACCCATTTTTAGACATCCCTAGTTGAATACATCCTGTGTTTACGTATGGCATTATTGTATAGCTACATACACTATATGTAGCTTTTAGTAGTGTTTTGGTCTAGTTTATTTCCAAAAGTTTTTTAAATGCTCATTTAAGGGCACAGTGGTACTAAAAATGTGAATGAGATATAGACTATTACGCCCGATGCCTGCACCAGAAGCAATACCTATCAAATTTCTGCCATAAGAATTCAGTCTGTTAGAAAATTTGGGAAGGCAAAAGCTATTCCTGAGACTTAATCAGAGATTTCTACATGTTTCTTTTAGGTTCATTGCTGCGTAAATAAATAAAAATGTGTCATTAATTATGTATTAATGTTTCCTGGTTTACACTTATAAAAAATGTAAGGCAGTGCTGTTACTGAGATAAATTTTCCTTTTATTTGTGACAGAAACCTTACAGAGGAGAAGTATCAGAAATCCCTGATGGCAATCCCCTCAGCCTTTGTAGGATTAACTTATTGTCTTTCCCACTTCCTACATTTTCTCTTTTCTTAGGCTTTGTTTGATTCTGATGCTTCTAGTAATTAGTTATAATCTAAATCCATCATCTCCATTTATTTGTTGGCAAATTCCAATGACAACAAGAAGTTAGTGTTTTATTTATTTTTCAGCAGTGAGTTTCAGCCAAAGCCTCTGAGAAACACAGGGATCTTTTCATTAGTTGTTATGGGCTTGGTATAGTTCTGTGTTGTTGAAACAGCTAAATGGCTGTTTAACGTGGAGATAATCAACCAGCACAGCTATTGGCACAGTGTTTGAAGATTATGAGACAACTCAGTACAACTGCACTAATACTGATAACTGAGATAGTTTAAGCAGGTCTAGCTTTGGCAGTCCTCTGTGGCCTTGAGCATGCAAGGCATACCATAAATTACCTTACACTTTGTTTTCATTTCCCTTGGTTCAAATTCAAGAAAAGAGATGCTGTTCCCTCATTACATAGGAAATCATAAGTTAAGGCCATGAGCCTTACTGATATGTGCAAAGTGTTTCTTGACTTTGAGCATGTAAATTTTATGAAGGACAAACTATTCATCCTAACAATTTCTTTTGGCCTTGGAGTATTTATAGAGGCTCCCTGCGGAGCTGCACTGTCAAGCATCCCCCAGCTGGGGAACAGCTTATAAAAGGTTCTCTGAGGAGAATGTATGCACACTGAAAACTCATTAATAGTCATATGCAGTCCTACAAGGAAGATTATTCCTGTGGCCATTCTTCATCTGGAAAAATCTTTGGGTTTATTTCTTTAATAATGGTGTCACCTACTTTGGAGCATTTCTTTGTTAATGCTCAAGGTTGGCTTCAAAAGAGACTAAATGTCATAGAGCTTGCCATGTTAATATCTAACAAAATTATTGTCTTAAAATAGGCATTCAGGGTCAGTTCTGTACTGGGTACTCAACTGTTTGCAAGCCTTGCAGTATAGAATGTAAAACCTGAATGTGTCGAGAACAGAGTCATAAATAGGAAATGTGGACAACTGAAATTCGAAGTTCTATGGCGGGGAAAGATTTGGTGCACAGAGTAAATAATAGGCCAGAATAAAGATGCAGAATTTTTATGTAAAGTTGTAAAGGTCCCTGACCGGACTGGTTCCACGCAGCTTCTGTGGGGCAGAATCTCCTGGTTTTTTTTTGAACCATGGTGCTGCAACAGTGCAAGCACTATGCTTGTCCTAGGGTCTTTGAATTCCTCTGTGGAGTCCTTGCGTTGTTCTGTTGAGTCTGAGCTGTGTGACTTCTTTGGATCATCATTTCTCTTCAATATGCAACATTTCACTTAGTGACCAATTAATGATAAGTATTTGCTCCTCTGTTTCTATTCCATATCCAATGCAAGTGTTTTTAAATCATAGCCAGCAATTCATAACTTAAGATGTCATTCTGTGAAACATTTCATTGTCATTTCGTGAGCTACAAATTTAAATTTTCATCTACCTCAGGACCTGATGAAGATTTTTCTGTCACTGAATTCATGATTCATCTGTGTTTGCATTTGAGATCTGATCAGGATTGTGTTTTGAATGCATACCTTGATGGTGAATATAGTGGTGGGGCTCGTTTGACAGCTGATGATCTGAAAGGTCTTTTACAATCTTGGTATTCCAGAGTGCATAAAGTGGATTCCCTTTAGGTTTTTCTAAACCAAAGTTGTGATCCCATGTCCAGTTCATAGGATCTGACTGGAATTGTTCCAAAATAAATTTGAAGTACCACTTACTTCCCAAAAACATCTACATCATGGATACCTGGTTCACTGCACTGATGTTTTACTCCTCAGGTCCTTTTGTACTCCAGTGTGCTACTTGTTAGTGTAAATAAATCGGTCAGCTTATTGTTGTAACTGGTGCATAGATGCTTCAGAATCATCAGCCTTTGCCACACCATAGCTGACATAGACACAGAAAAAAAGAGTAAATACTGATAGAAATAGAAACGAAACTTTGAGATAAAGTATTTGTAGGGCTGTTAAATTGAACCTGGAGGCTTGTGTGGATCACGTAAACTACAGTTTAAAAACTGCTCCTTGGAATGTGAAGCATTGTACAAGTGAAATTATTAGCACAGTTTTGTGACTTATACTTTAGCTAATCAAATTCATGTGAAGAACCACAGAAATACTGGAGGACTGAAGGAGTCCATTTCATCCTTTCCTCTGTCACAGATAGTTAACTTTATGAGAATAATAAAAAATGTGAGCAGAAGCTAAATGATAAAAAAGGAGGAAAGTTAATTCATCATTTTATCAGGAAAACTGTGTTTCATAAAGAACATTGTTAATATTAATGGACATGTAGCATGCGTTAATGATTTGCTTAAGTTATCTTAAATACCATCTGCTCCTGTCACTTTTTTGATATTTTTCACCATCTGAGAAGCCTGTCATAAGATCAATTTCTTTGAGTTTCAAATACTAACTTGTTTCTCCTTTATGACTGTGGGTCTTGTTAAGTAATTTAAAATACTAAAATGAGTTGCTTCTTATTCTCCTCTAATGTATGAATGATTTTGAAGCTTCTCCTTAAAAGATAAGAGATTCCACTCCTCAAAGAAGTACTGTAAATGTAAGGTCTTGATTATGGCTCTACTATAAGGGCCTGAGTTCTGTGTGTTTTGTGTTTAGGTGGTATCTTTGGTTTGGTGAGTTGGTTTTTCTTCGGACACATACTGGTGGAGTGCTCTATTATATATCTGCCAGTGATTACGCATTTAGAAAGATTGGGACCTGCTGATAAAGTACAACATATCACTTTAGAGCATTCAAGATCTCAAACAACTTCAGAAAAGTTAGTGAGACTGTTGCAAGTAATTCCTAACATCCTGGTCAGGATGATCTGTCCAAGGAGCGAGGTGAGGAAACAAGTTAGAGATTCATCTAGAATGGGGTCCTGGTTTTCACCTTCCATCTTGATGTTTTATCATCTTCAATCTCCTGTCTCTAATGAAATAGAGACATACATGACACAGTACACGTGAGATGACTATCATCATGTATGCCTGAGTTCTATAATGCAGTAAGATGAAAGAAGTCGTCTCATTTTCATGCTAAATTTGCAGTAAATTTGAAGCTGTTGCAATCTTCTGACTGTCCCAGTTGAATTCATTAATATCAGAGTGTTCTCAAAATTTTGACTGACAGCATATACTCATAAGCACCTTTTCATATACTTAGAAGCAAGTGAAGTCGGTGTGAAAGCAAGTGAGGTCCTTTTACTTCTTGCACAGCATAAAAAGAAATCTGTGTAGCAGTCTGAAGGGTCCTCCTGAAGGATTTTCCTGTAAGCTGAAATGAAATAATAGATCTGCAGATTAGTAGGGGGTATAAGTACTAAAGCAACCACTAAAAAGATCCTTCTAAAGCCAGAGGTCCCATGAGAGGTGAACTTTTCCAAAGAAGTCTTGTAAGAGGAAGTTGCATTAGAAGGTTGTTGTCAGCTGGCTTGATAGACAACATCTGGGCTCTCTGGTGGGTGGCAAAACACATAAGTATTTTGCTCTGTTGCTAGTCATAAAGAGCCATGTGTTCTGTTCTGATGCAGCCTATGCTGTTGGAACCATGAGAGAAATAGTGACACAAGAGAAAACTATTTTTATTTTTGTTCAGTTTTTGTTGTTAGTGTCTTGTAATGCTGTCCAGGAATGTGCAATGTGTGTGAAACTGTCATTATACTGTCGTTCTGTCTCAGGACAGAATAATGAATATTATATCTCAGGAATCAGAGCCTCCTGCACAAATCTGGTCAAAGGTGAGATGCTCTAACAAAGCTTTAACCATAGGTTTAAACTTATGAACCCAGATGTTTAGGAGAAGTACTCTCTGTCACTGGAGTGAGCAAATTATTCCTGCTCTGCATGCTTCAAAAATGGAGAATGCTGATTTGAGTGTTTACACTTTCTTTTCTGCTACCTCTGTGGTGGTGTTTCTTCTCAGGGCTCAACTTTTGACTGAGCTGTAGATTTTAACAGAAAGTATTGTTCTTTAACTTTTTAATTACTTTCTATGCTTCTGGCTTTTGTTTCTCTGTGTGTTTTTCTTTAGACCAAGACAGTTTTTCCATTTTCTGGTACAAATTTTAGAATATCAACAGTAAACAAAAATAACAAAAATGAAAAGCAACCTTCCAGGTAATACTGTGTAATTTCCTTGAACAAAGTGTAAGCCTTACAAGAAATTATGAACTCTAGTTCTTATTACCAGTCTACTTGAAAATATTATATAGTTCATAAAATAGTTATTTGAAGCAACTAATGACTGTACATTCTATGTTCTCATATTTTAATTAAAATACCTACTTACTGTCATACTCTATTTTTCAGAGGAGATAACAGAGAACAGTAACAGAGTAGTTAGTTTTACTACTGTGCATCATAAAGAATTGGTTTGGAAAAAAATAAGGAAAATAATTTCAAACATTTTAGTCGCAGCAAACATTTGCCTGGAAATGCTGTTCCAGCCAATGTTGTCCTAATAACTGCCATACTGTGCTGAATGCTTCTGTGGTTTCTTTCTGAAGCCTGCGGACTGAAGGAGCATTGTTACACTATTACCACCTGTATTTTGGATGAATTTCTTCATTTGAATCTTTCTTGACTTTTGTTTCCTGATAGGACCTTATCTCATGGGGCAGCGGGTTGAATTAGGTGAAGCATAGGAAGCATTTGTTTGTTGAGCTCTTCAGTGTATCTGGTAAAGGCATTAGACATGTAGAGAAGAAAATAAGCTTCTTTATACACTGTGCCAAAAACCAGAGAAATAATCAGATTTCATGTAAACATTGTTACAACCATCTGCAGTATCACTCTCTGGTTATTGCACATGTGCTTTGTTTTTGACAGTCACTTCAGTCTTCCTGTTTAAAAAAAAAATCATTTTCCTTGCATGCCCAATTATCTCTAAGGATGTTAAAGTGAGTTTCCATACATCTGCAAGACCACAACATTTCTGTTTTCGAGGTTGTAGGGGGTGTTGTTTCTAGGGCTCCAAGGATGCATACATGAAAGAGAAATTCACTCTTAAACTACCTGTGAGGATTTTATTTTTTTTTTAATTAACATGAATGTAATATTAGTGAAAGATTTTAAACTGACAGCTCTGATAATTAATTGCTGCTAACTAGGTCTGATCCAAAGACTGTCACTGATTTAAAGGACCTTTGGGATTAGGTATTATGACACCTATTACAGTCATCCACTCCACTGATCTGATCTCAGTATTTTGCTCTGTTACTAGTCATAAATAGCCATGTGTTCTGTTCTGATGCAGAACAGAACATTTTGGTTACAGTGATTATTTTAAAAAATACTTGTGGCATTTTTTTGGTGCATTTTACTCATGTTTTCCAAGTAGATTTGGCAATACTTTGAGAGCTAAAAATCTGTGGATACGAATTGAAATTCTGTAGTGATAAGGGGAAAAAATTCAAAGTATTGAAGAATGGATGAGATAACCAATTTTCTTTGTCAACAGGAATAAATTGTTAAATGATGGCTAATAGCTATGACTGAAATAACCACCAGGCTGCTCTCCAGACTGCACACTACAGGGATATTGAACAGATACTGGATCAGGGACTGGTTTTGTCCACTGGCTCTAAAGAAAACTGGGACCTGAAAGCTGTGGATGGAATCACACATTAATTCTTTGAATTCAAAATGCATGATATATTTCAATTATTAAGTTAATAATTAAGTAAGCAAGCAATGTGAATAAATCCTTGTATCAATAAAATAGGCTAGCCTAAGGTAAAAGCAGAAGTGATTAGGATAATGTATCTCTGAACTTCAGAAACTGTCCATATCCCTCATTTGTTTAATTTTCCTGTCCATTTGGGGTTCCTACTGCCTATTTGTTATCAAAGAACATCCTGATTTTTTGAGGCTTCTGTTTGTTTGTTTTTTCTGGATATGTAATGTCTTCCAATCTCAACATGAATTCTTACGTTTTTTTCGTGTACTTTCTGAAAAGAAAATAATTTGGTCAGTTTTCTATACTGATCACATTCTAATTCAGAGCATTTGATACTGGAGCATGTTGTGCGTTTTCAGTTTGATGAGGAGCACAATAAACTATTGCAGTGGAGCTGGAAACTCCACATTTCTAGAGGTTACTCTGTCACTCAGTGTGAAATATGTTGCCTTTGACAAAGCTTTACCCTGTTCTTAATTTCAGTTCTTTTGGTGCTCTTATTCTCAAGAAATATCTCTTTCAATAGCAAGATTTTGAGTAACTGTCCTCTAGGAAGATTTAATGAAAACCACATATTTTTTTTCTTTTTGACTTTAACTGGAAAAAAATTTGCCTTGGTAAATTCACAGCATTTGTTTGATTTGTGGTTGATTTTGTAGGTTCTATATAATACTGAAAAATAAAGGGTTTTCTTTTATTGTGGTCATTTAGTTAATGTTAGGTTAGTACGCTTGTGTTTTTACTTACATACTAAAACTCATCTTCCTATTCAACAGATCAGTGCTAGTGCAATGCTAAGAACTTTTGAATATTGAAAGTAATTTTGAATTCAGTAAGTAATGCTGTGACCAAATTCTAGACTTATAATTACTGGAGCTAAGAGTCACATTTGGATACCCATGGCTGTTTATTGAATAGATGGTTGAACATATATTAGATTGGCAATGTATGTCTGATTCTTTCAGGGTCATAATGTTCTCATCTAGAAAGAAAATGAAGGGCTAGGTCTCCGAATGAGGAACTCAAATCTTAAAATTAAGCAACATTAATAAAATCCTCTTCCATTCCACCAGAAGACAACTGTGGTTTAGAGGGAATCGGACCATTCATACTTCAGTTTCTTTATTCATGTCCATGGTACATGAAAATATACAAAATTGAAATTAAGAGTGCTCTGAGTTGGTTTTTACTCCAAAATTTCTACATTTCTTACAGAAAGAAAGAAAAGAGAAGGTGTCTTGCATAAATCAGCTGCAAAGGGGAAGGATGCTGAATGCTCTTCTGTGTGCTAGACATCTACAAATACACACATGAATTTCTAATTTAATCATTCCTGTAATCTGGCATAGTTTCTACATTTCCCTATTGTCGATGGAATTTTCCTCTTTCTCTTGTTCTGTAGAATCGTGAGGCTTAAGCCTTCCAGTCTGCTTTTGGGGTCACCTGTTAGAACAGTGAAGAATCATTTTCAGCAATGCTCTCTCCTTTCTTATTTGCTCAGTAGAAACGGTTGCTTGATGGACTGAAAATAGGTTTATTTCTTGTAACTTTTTATTTTACACTGCTTGTCCAAAGGGCACCTATTCTGACATGAGAGCCTTCCTCCAGCCCTGGGGAGGTAAGCGTTATATAGTTAAAGCAGCAACTCTGTGAGGAAAGACCTGAACAGTGTTTTTTTTTTTATTTCATGTCAATTAAAATGAAACAGACTGTGAGGTGGGGGCAAGATGTTTTAACCTCAAGCTATTGGATTCCATTTCCAAATTACACTGTAGTTTAATCACAAGAACCAGTTGCTCGCTGCAGCCAGTCATGTTTTAGATGAGTTTGCTGTTGTGTTCTAGTTTTCTGCAGGGCTACCTAGAGGTGCCCATGTTACTGTTACTGAGCATAAATTGCTTTCCTGAACTTTGGGACTCGCTTTAGTACAGTTTGAAGCACTACAGGAGTTTAAATGTAAAAGTATTAATATTTCACTGTTGTTGAGAAACTGTCTCGCTCATCTGTGTAGCATATTCTACAAATTAATTACTTGGCAGATCTGAAATACTTGTTTTTATTAGGGATTCAAAGACAGAATATCACATTTTATTCTTTTGAAGTAAATCACAGAGCACTACCTGTATCTCACTTCTCATTCCTCCCTCACCAACCCCATTTATTCATAACCTATTTCATCCTTTTTTGATTTATATTTGGTACATGTGTATAGCCGTGAACACAAAATCTATCCCTATGAATGTAAATTGGACAGTTGCTTGTGCAGATTTGGTTAAAAAAAAAATAAAATTGATACCTTTTTCAATTCTTGTCTGTAGAAATCTAGAGCAACCAATATAGATCAACCAAAACTGACAGTAATTCTACCAGGTGGAATGCCTAGAATGGCTCTGCATCTTCTCTGGTTTCATGGTCAGGACTAAGTTCTTTTTCATTAAAGTTATCTTTTAAAGACATTAGGAATGGTGAGTAGATAATGCCTTTTTTTTTTTTTAACTACAGTGACATATATTCAATATTCTTATTCATAGATGTTTTGAGCCTATGTAGATGTTACTTTCCTTAACATTTCATAACATTTCCCTTTTAATTACTGAAACTGAAATAGCTTCCCTATAATTTCTTTGTATGTTATTAGTAAATGAATTTCTAGTTGTAGTTATTACTTGCAAAGTAATATTCTGGTATAACTCTATTATCAAGCAACAGTAAAACCTAAAAATTACATGAATAATAAAGTTTGAAATTGATACCATAGGAATTCAGCTGAGAAACATAGTTATGTACTCTCAGGCATTCTTAAAAATACCTTGGATATGAGGAGTGGCAGAATCCTTCTTTTGATGTAATCAAAAAGCTCCAGTTAATTAAATCTCTGTGTTCAAGGCCTTAAGTTCTGTATCATTTGCATGTATAGAGTTTGCTGTTCTTGAGCAATAGGGCTCAGAAATGTGATGCTTTGGTCTGTCATAGATGACTAATGATCATGGATAATATTAAATAACAT
>NW_020955265.1:1352873-1365151 GCF_003031625.1 Empidonax traillii
AAAGATCCCAGAGTGGTTTATATCTGAGATGAATGGAAACCATATGCTTGGTAAATAGATATTCTGGGGGATTTTTGGATTTTATTATGGGAGGTTTCTTAGTGTGTTTTTGTTTGTTTGCTTGTTTGTTTCTTTTTTTTTTTTTTTTTAAATTGCATTAATACAGAAGGTGGGATTCACATCTGTGATGAGGTGTGGTAGTGTGTCTGTAAATGCACTCTGTAAACTTGCTGTAAGTACTGAATCTTCAAGCAAAACCTGTTCAGCTCCGGAGACAGACTGATAAATTACCTTTCCAGAAGCTGGGTGACTATGCTGCTGTTGTGATAGTTCTTCACTAACTGCTGTGTTTGGAGAAACCGTGCTCTTTCAAACTGCTCTCTCCATGCCGTTTTTCTAAACTTTAAGCTCTTCCCTAAATCTATTCCAGTCCCATTAAGGCCTAAATCAATGAGTGGACAACACTGTTACAAGGTTTTCTAGCAGATACATCTGACGTGCCTGTGCTAACAGGAGGCTCCTAAATTGTTCTGCAGTACACTGAAGCATATCTGTTGCCTCAGTGCCATTCATACTTTTTACACTCATCAGCCTTCAGCCTTTTGCAACTCCTGCTTATTCTTCATTCTTCCACCCTTCTGGTTGGAAAATTCTTTTCTTCTTGGGAATCATACCATACCTTCTGTTGTCATATTTTCTGGTTTTGATTACTTTGATTTTAGCCTCTTAAAAAATCAGGTGAAATGCAAACCAAGGCCTCGAGGAAGTGACTGCTGATAAATATGTGCCTTTTCTCTAGTTGAAAAATAATAAGGTCAGAATATTCCTAAACTTTTAAATGCCACAGTGTAAGAAAAGACTAGCAAACAATGCTGCAGAAATTTCAAGGTGAAGAGGATGACTAAAGGTGGAGTGTCACACAGCAAACATAGACCAGGTAGGAAGAGTTTTAAGAGATCTTTCCATAGGAACACAACCATAAACTTGTTTCTTATCTGAAATAACACATGGTGGATATTGTGTGAAAATACGAAAGTTTCTGGAACTTTATGGTGCTGCTCTGTGGTCTGTAACTGTAGGTCTCAGAGAAAACCACTGTGAGGGCATGTTGTAAGGTATATTTTTGGTCTGCTATCCTTCCTGGCAGGTCTCACCCTTTGCACCAGCCTTTGTTGATTCCAGCTAGGCAAGCATACTGCTTCTCTGAATGTCTTTTAACTGGGAACAGTGCTGATGAATTAAGGCATTCAGCTACCAACTGTGAACTTAAAATGCAATCCTGACCTAACTGCAGGGTCTGTTTTTTTTCCTGTGGTGCTGTGAGCTGTGGAATATGTCTTCCCCACAGTGACTAGCTACAACAAAACCTATTTGGTCAGCCAGAGTGACTGACTGCTTAAGGCACCCATGACAATATAGACTTTATAATTACCTATTATGGACTCTTTTTAATGCCTTTCATTTTAACATCCTGTGGGAATACTTTGGTAGAAAAGAATCTGTATGTTTTTGGATACATTGATGTGAACAAGCTGGTATGTCTGATAGTTGACAGTGTGTCCCGCTGCTTCTTTGAGTTGGAAGAGAAGCTCCCTTTTGATACCAGTCTGAGGAAGGGGCCTGATGGAAACGCTACAGAACAGTAATAGACCTTTCAGGGACGACTTAATTGAAGAGAAGAGTTCATCACTTCCTGCTGGTTTGCTGAACTCTGAGGCCATGTGAACAAGGAGACTTGTATTTAAAATAATCCAACATTTCCTTAAATACACAGATTTCTTTTCCTCTCAGCAGGGCAACACTAGGCCCCTGATTTACTCCCAGAATTATTTCAGGAAATATTATTTAATATACTATGTATGTTATGAAAGGCAAACGAATGGGAAAAAGTCCTGGCATTTGTGAAGTTAGTAGGAAATTGATTTTGAAGGAGTCAAAGTTCATCACAGTTGCAATCCTAGGGTAACCAGGGAGGTTAGTTTCTCAGTTTACAATAATTTTTAATCTGAATTAATCAGTAGTAGTGATTGTAAAACTCACTAACTTAGTTCACAACAGATTATAAAATCTTGAATTTCCAATATTTCACAAAATTACTTTGTCTTCAGAAAAAGTTACTGTAGTAATGAAAATATATTTTGTCTAAGACCTACTAGTACTTTGAACATGAAAACTGATTAGTTATGATAAAGTTAAATACTTACTGCTGCAATGAAAGAGCAAAGTAAAGGACATGACATGAGATTTTTGCATTTCCTCTAAAGTAAGAAGTAAGGAGATTTCTAGCATCTGTGATCTACTTTGAATATCTAACATGTAGCTGCACAAAGTGAAGTTTTACGTGTCTGTTAGAGAACTCTGATGGGGAGCAGCAGTTCAGATTGTTCTTGATTTAAGCAAGACTTTTTTTAGTGTCTTCCCTAATATGTAGTTTTATAAACAGATGAAATACAGACTATGTAAGTGGACAGTGAGATAGACTGAAAACAGGTTGAACTGCTGGATTCTAAGGACAGCTGTAGGCAAGTTGCTAGTGAAGGTTCAGTAGTGGGGCCAGTACTGTGTAGCCTCTTTGCTAGTGGCCTGGATGATGGGAGAGGGTTTACCCTCAGCAAAATTGGACAGAGTGGAAGATAGAACTAGTGGCTGTGCAGCCATTCAGAGGGACAGGCTGACCTTGGTAGGCTGGAGAAACGGGCTAGCAAGAACCCCATGAAGTTCAGCAGAGGGAGGCCTTATGAAAATCAAATTGCAAATGTGCCAGCCAAGTGCTCTGGTAACAAAGAAGGTCAGAAAGCATTTTGGGCTGTGCTAGTAAGAGCATGGCCAGAAGGTTAAAAGAAATGGTTGTTCTTCTCTGCTCAACAGTGGTGAGGGCAAGCCTGGAGTATTGTTTCCATCTCTGTGTTTCCCAGTACAAGAGGGACATGGATGTGGTGGGGCAAACCCAGAGATGATGACTAATGGCTTGAAGCATCTGACATGCAAGGAGAAACAAAGAGAGCTGAGATTATTTGAGAGCCTTGAGAAGGGAAGATTTAGGGAGAATTTTGTCAGTGTGTATAAAATACCTGATGAGTAAAGAGGAAAAAGTCAGATTCTTCTCAGCAGTGCCTAGTAGAAGGAGAAGAAACCATATTCACAAACAGCAATAAGGAAATTGCATTTAAACAAATGAAACCCCATTTTGACTGCAACAGTGATCAAGCACTGGAACAGTTTGCCCAGAGCTTTTGGATTCTCTATTGGACAAGGCCCTAGTGGTAGCTGACCCTGCTCTGTGCAGGGGGAATGGACTAGACAATCCTGAGAGGTCACTTCCAACCTTAAAGGTTTAGTTATTCTGTGACTGATGCAAAACTTTTAAACAAAACTTTTGCCTGTCTGATTATTGAGCAAATATTTGTTTCATAGAGATTCTCAAATTCTTACTCAAAAATTAATGTATTTTGAACTGCTTTATTGTTAAGTTAGTTTCCATACATCATCTTCCTTCCCAGCCGTCAAACTAAATAATCGTTACACTGAATGTTCCATTAGTTCTGGATAACTGTGTCCTGACTTTTAATTATTCTATAGCTTTTCACAATAATTTCATTCCAAGTGACAAAATTGTTTCCTACATGCATTTTTTCATTAGGAATCATATTGTTTATTTATTTAATTTCCTGAGCATGAAGGAGATTCCATTCCAGTATGGTATAATGCCAACTTGTATGTAGAAGTACTACTTTCAGCTTCACATACACTGCACACCTGATCTTAGAATTTTTTTCAAAGTGAATCACACTTAACTAATATTCTGGAAATTCTTAGACTTCTTGAAGAAATTTAATATTTAAAATAAATATTCAAGCAGCATTGGATATAGACTGCTTGTGTGTTTTGTAGATTCACCCACTCTGTTTTTATTAGGATTAGCCATACACTTGTACATTAATACTGGAAGATTTGTTAGTGCAATTACTGTTTAATCCCAGAAGGAGGGAATTCTTTTCTAAGTACTATGGTAGTATTTTTCTCATATAACTGAGGCAAGACTTAGGCATCTCTGTAGTATGATTCAGCCTGCTTGTATTAGCTACTTAGGAGGTATCTCTTGAGGGGCATAATTCTATTCTGCCTATTGACAGAGCTTAACAAAAAAAGACCTAATGTTTTTGCAGATAACTCATCTGTCTTCTTCCTTGCAAATTTAGTTTTGAAATGTTGATTTATGCAGAAAACAAAGAATGAAAATTTGAAAATTGTGTCCTCTTGGATCACTCTGCATCTGCAGACAGGATATTTTAATTAGTTTTAGACAGAGATCCCTTGAAAAATGGATATCCATCTATGATAATTATGCTATGACTAAGAAATATAAAAATATTTATCTACTTTTCTTTTTGAATTTTTGGGGAGGACGATTCTCTGTTACTTTTTCTGTTTGCAACTGTGTTTATGTGGTAAAAGGTATCCAATGTGTGCAAAATTACACTGATTGACAAGTAGTACTCGGGTTGTTGGAATATTGAAACAATTGCAGGAGAAATATCAATTTGATTATGTGGATCTTAGTTCCAGTGAGAAAAGATAGATTCTATCAGATGGAGAGGTTTGTTTCTAGTCTCCTTGGACTGTGGCTTTCATCAAAATAATACTAGAGCTTTAGGGAAAAAAAAAGGTGAAAATTTGTGTGGGTTGTTAGTTTGTTTAGATTTGCATATTTATGGTGCTGTCTTGACTGACTTGTTTCTGGGTCCCCACTGCGTGCATGCCTGACGAGCTGAACAATAAAGTCTGATTGCTAACAAGGTTGAAGACCTTTGAGAGAATGCCTAGCTGGAAGGAGTGAAGGTATAACAAGGCTGTGTAACACAGTTTAATGACTCTGACCACATAATGTATTGCATATTAGCATTACAAATCAGGTCATTCTGTGAAAATCGTCAGAATTTTCTATTAATCATAGTATTACATTTTCAGGAATATAACAATTTCCGTTTTAATGTGTTTAATTTGCGAGACCAAAGCAACAGTTAAATAAATGAAGAGTTGTTTACATCTGAGTTTGGATTCAAGAGTATATCTAACTTTAGGAAATAATTTTTTTCCTCTCTTCTGTTATGGAAATTAGGCATGTCAGCCACTGTAACAGGGTTTTACTCTAGTTTTCCACATAAGCCAAAAGATAGATTCCTCTATGAAAGTACTTTTTTTTAATAGCGTTACAGTTCCAAGTTTTGATTACAACTTTTCTTATGAAATTAAAATAACTTGACTAATTTTTAAGTGAAGTTCAGAGAAGATTATTACATACTTAATATTGTGACCAATGGCTTTCTTAAATACAGAATCGATATGCACAAGGACTTTGATTTCCTAGTGTCTGTCAGTGCAGCTCGAGGAAAGCCTTGAAAGACAAAGGGTTAACTCAAAAAAACGAATTTGGATGGTAGGCTATGTGTCATTTGTAGCTGGCTTTGGATTGTAAGTAAACATGCTCTAAAACTTAATGAAACTCAAGACACTGCTTTCAAGAATGTTTTCTATGTTCACCTCATTGCCTATGAGTTGCATTCAGCCTTCAGAGGAAGACCTTTGCTTTAATTTCCCTACAAATCTCATAAAATGTGCAGCTGTAATGTAGCCATACAACTGTAATTAGGATAGGATGTGCTTTCTTAGTTTTGAAGTAAGGTTTTGTCTCCCACCTAAGTTTCTGCAAGATATTAAAAATAATATTAAAAATGCTGCAGTTATTCTGCCTGCCTGATTGTAATGGTGAAGGGGACAAAATTGATTCCAGTTCATGGCTCAGTGTTCCAATGTTATTCAGCAGCACCTGTTGGCTGACAGCTGTTCAGGATTATTCCAGGTTTATTAGTCATGAACAAGATAGCAATAACAGTAAATAAGTTTTAAACTAACTCCCGAGGAAGTTTGGCTAAAAGATATATTTTTATATCTGGAAATTTTTAATGTTAAATTAGAGACAGCATACAGCCATGAACCAAGCTATTGAGGTAAATACATGCAATCTTCTTACATATACTAAAATCTGTAAAATTGTTTTTCTAGGCTGTATCACATGAAGGTGAGGAAAAATCAGAATTTACTAAGGCAGACATTTTTCTAACTTCTAAGTGCTTGGCCTAAATGAAGTGAAAAGCAATTATTTTGTGTAATTCTTTACCATATGTGTGCCTTGAATGTTCAAGGATTTTATTTAATCTGTTTATCAGACTTAGTCTTTGTGATGCAATTTCAGAGATTTTTCAGAAGCTTGGAGAGTAGCTAGGGACCATATCTATCTTTTCTATTTTGAATATGAGTGTTACCTCTAGAAGGTCACAAATGAAATCAGAACTTTCTGGTTCTGTTTGGGTCTTTGTATGTTTGCAGGAACTGAAAGAGAAATGTTGTTAAGTAAGAGCTTGTTATGCTGCTTTGTTTAAAAAAATAAAACCAAACCCCTTTGCCTGGAGGAAACTTAAAAGGCTGATCTCATGCTGTTCTTTTTGGAGTAGCTGATAGTCATATATTCATAAAATGTAGAAAAAGCCCCACATCTCATGACTTGATAAAATTGTGCTAGGCTTTCTTTTTTATTAACTTTGTTTGGTAGGAAGGTGATTTTTTTTTTTACTGGTATATGTTAGGACATGCGTGTTTAGTTTTCTGTGAGACCGCATCTGTTCTTGCTCATTTTACATTCTTCTTGAACAGCTATTCTTCTGCCACTAAATTGTTCTCTTATTAGCCAAGTCTAGAAATCCTAAGGCATGAAATATCTCTTCCTTAAGAATAACTTTAACTACATTCATCATTTTAATGACAAGCTACTCACTAAATCTGTTACTTATTTAAAGGTCTTCACCCTTGTCACTTGCCTGTGGGAATGTTTGAAAAGACCTCAGATGTGAAAAATAATCTTTCAATTTTTTATATTTCAGTTGCCTTCCATTCCCACACCCCTTTTGTATGTCTCCAAAGTAATTTTATCTTTTTACTCCCATGACTTAACCAGCTTTTATATGATTAGTCTTTATCTGGTGGCTATTCTACATGTAAATGAGCAAAAGTTCTTTTGTGCCATGTACATTTCACCATTCAAGTCTCTTAAACGTTTTGCTTTACTGTCTTTGAGCAATCAAAAAGTCTCACTAGAAATCAAATAATGTTCTTCAGCTTTTAGACCTTCAGTTTTAACTGAATTCCTTGCTATGTGGTTGGGTATTATGAAGATTAGCAGAGAACTGAAGAAGCTGGAGATGGAGATTTTTAATTTGAAGAGTTACAGGCAGTCTGTAGAAAGTACACTCACTCTATTTGGAGCCAGCAACTGTGTGTCAAACTAGAATTGCATCTTAATTTTAAGGCTGGTCTTTCCTTGCTCAATTTTTAAAAAATCCTTCACATACTCTGAGGGCTGTAGTCAGGAAGGAAGAGGGAAGAGTGCAAGGCTACACTGCTTGGGTGCTGGTGTCAGCCACCCACCTGATGTAAATGTCATGCCATTCCTGACAACAAATATGTTTACCTGTAAACTGCAAGGCTTCTGACACAGACGAGTTTATGAAAAGAGTGTGCATAGATGAGAGTGTGCCAGTGCTAACAGGCAGCTGAACTATTGTCCTGGTGGAACCATGCCTGAGGATAGCCATAATTCAGTAGTTTTTTAAGTTTTTGGCTCTAACCATCTAAAGAACTGGGGGTTGCATTTTTTAGTTGTAAATGACCAATAGTATGTCTGTGACTAAATGTAATCACAACTATATAAATAAATAAATAGAGGTGGAAAACACCTGTGGCTCCACATTTGGCCTGAACTGCCTGTAAGAGTGTGCAGTTATAAAAAGGAGTGTACCTACCCCTTCTCTTGCATTTCCCTCAAGACTTTGTCCCCATTTCTCTTGTGTGGTTGTTACAGATTATGTGGTCAGTCATACTGTGAGCAGGTTACTATCCTTGTCAGATACTCATTTTTCCTTCACGTGCATGTACAGTTCCAGCTTACTGTGCAGCAAATGATTACAAAAGTATGGTGAAAAAATGTGGATGAGGGAAAAAGGGGAATCAGCTGTTTTCAGCAGCAGGACATGTTCAAGATTGATTTAAGGCAGCTGGGAAACTATGTGCTAACCTGAGCAGAAACATGAAGTGAGCAAAATAAAAGATCACTCAGAAAGAAAGCTGCCACTTTGCTTTCCTCAGTTAAGTGAAACATTACTGATCTTGACACAAAGCCAAACATTTTGTTTGTGATGGATATAGCTACATAATGAGGGAGACTCTTGAAAACCATGGAATGAAACAGTAATCCTAAAATAAAGTCTTTCCAAGCAAGGAAATCCATTATTTGAAAGAAGATATTTTGAAAAATCACTTCAACTTCAGTCAATAAGTAATTACTAAAGCTTCGCATTCTGAGAAGAAACAGAAAGAAGAGGTTTCCCTCTTACTCTATATCCTATCCGATGACCACAGAAGAATACCTGCTTAGGAGATATACTGGTGATTTCTCAAAAAGAAAAAACCCAAATAAAACAGCAGGAGGATTTTATGTCTAAATGTATGAACTGATAGATCCTCATGCATTTGTTTTAGTCCTGTTTACTAAAAATAGGTTATTAAAAATATACCATAAATCAAAAAATAGGTGAATCTGTAAGGGTTTTTCTGTTGGTTTTGGGATAGTTTTGTTTGGGTTTTGTTTTTGTTTTTGTTTTTTTAACCTAAGCCTTTTTAAAATACCTCCTATTTATTTTTCTGTTTTCTCTCCTTCTATGTTATTCATAGAAGTATTGGTGGGAAGAGACTACTGGAATCTTACCTTCTGAGATTCAAAACCATAGTATGACCTGCACATAACTAGTTTCCCAGCCTCTCTAGAAATCTATTCTCATGCTATACTACTCATTAAGAACAGTTTTTCTTGGTCTCCAAATTAAAAATTTCAAATTGAAATCTGTGACCATTGCCCTTTCCTGTGTTCTTGTGACTTAGGGTATTCACGACTCCTTGTTTACCTCAGACTCTTGTTTTCCTGATGTTTTCCGCTAATTACTTATTTATTTTTTTCTGATTCAGAGAGGATCCTGCTCTTCCAGTTTAATGCAGATGTTTTCCTTTGACATCATTCAAATTGTAAAGGGTTCACATTTAATTCAAGTCAATACTGCAGATGCTAATGAAGTGTCATCTTAGGCTGGGTTTGAATCTGGAGTGTTCACCAGATATGCTGGTCTGCATTGTTAGCAGCCGTGTTTTCAAATTAATACTGTAATTTATAATTATGTATATTTGAATATTACTATATCTATATTAACTACTGTCTATATAACTGTTTATTAACTACACTTTTATATAACAAATACTATGTTGTTTTCCAGGAATGAACACAGCAGAGCATTCTAATTACGTAGTGATGAAGTTTTTGAAATATTCACATATCTTGTCTGAAGTTCATTTTAAAAGGATTCTCTGTAGGTTCTGAAACCATTTACATCACAGGGGTTTTTTTAGTGCCTTTCTGTAGCTCGTTATCTACTCTAGTATATCACCCATGCTTTGGCATTGATTTGAATTTTATTTCCATTCTTTACATGTCCATATACATGAAATAAAGCAGCATCGGGTAAGTCTTTATGTAGAAGGTAGTGGGCCCAGATAAGACACAGCACCTGAATTCCAGCTTTAAATTCTAAATTTTGACCTATTCCAATTTAAACATACTTTTCATGAGACTTTACCAAAATGAGAAATCATCAAAATGCAGTATTTTCTTCACATTTCTGTTTGACCTGAATTTTATTTCAAATGCATGTCCTTCGGGTTCCTGTAGGAACTGTATGTCCATATACACACAATTCCATGAGGAGTTTTTCTTTAACTCATGGTTAAAGTGACTTACACCAAGCTGTTTTCATATTTTATTAGCTACTCACAGAGATCATTGCTTCTCTGTCATGTAAGAGATGTTTAGGAATGGACACCAGCACCTACACATTCTTGAGGGATTTATGTTAGAATGTAGAATTAAATAACAGTCTGTTACACCATACTGCTACTAAACTATGGTGAGTAAACTTGAAGAGATCATCATTGTGTTCTGTTAGTCTGTCAGCACTTTGCTTCTGTTGTCTGATAATTGGAGTTAGTAAGTTTATTTGATTGACTGTTGTAAGCAGGTGCTTCCCCCTGCACACACAGATCATAAGTTATATCAAAATATACTGTGGAACTGTGTATGTAGATTTAAGTTGGTTCTGTGATGGGTGGTGAAAAGTGACATTGTGTCCCTGATATTTAACAGAAAAGAAGTTTGAAAGATTGCAAAACTCTGCAAAAGCCTCCTATGAGTTTTCTTGCTGTCCTAATTTAACATATTTTTTTTCTGAAATTTTTAGTGATATTTTCTGCACTTATCACCATAATGTCTAAGTGTCTATTAAACATTAACTGCTGATGTGAAAATTACCCCACAAAGGGAACTCCAGACAATAGTAAAATATCTTAATAAATTATTCTGTAGATCTCAAAGTTCTAGAAAAGGAATTAGAATCAGTGTTACCTTTTTTCAGTGATAATGCTTGAGACACAGAGAGAGGATATAGCATTGTATAGGGAGTATGCTTAGAAAGAAAATGAAGGACCTTCCCAGATTTTAACCATTAGGTTTAAACAAATGCTTCATGACAAGTGTCTTGGGATAGCCTACCCTAATTTACTGATGTGTGAATGTATATCTGTGCTTGCTCTCCCCTAACCAGTATATAGTGTGTTTCCAGAACAAAAGGTGCCCTTTAACCTCCCTAAATCTCCTATTGCAAAAAAGAAAGGTACATTTTTGCTCTGTTTATGAGCAGTAACAAAGGATAGATTTAGATGTTACCACCTCAGGATAAAAAAAATACATATGTAAATATATTTAATTTTTTTTAACCTCTGGACTTTTTCTTTCAACATAATTTCCATATCTTTTATAAAACAGGGCAGGTATTATCTCCATTTTACAGATGTGGAAAAAGAGGTTTAATGTGCATTTTGCAATAGACCGGTGGTAGGTTGTGAAGCAGAACTTTGATATTTTGCCTTCCAGACATTAACGTGATTGATTCATATGTGTATACTTTGTGGCGAGGAATTTTTAAAAGCTATTTCAGTTTCTTTTAACTTAGACCACAAAAGTGACAGAAACAGAGGGAAGTAAATCCCATTCTTTATGGAATGCCTCATGGAAGAAATACATGGGTTTTGTTTTGTCTTTGTTTACAAGTATAATGCTTTAATTTTGCTACCCAGGCTTTCCCAGGCTTGCCCAGGCCTGATTCCTCCTCATATCCAATTAAGGTGAGTGAGGGGTGGGTCATGCTCGTTAGCAAGTGCTAGGGGAGGCTATATAAGAGCCTCCAGGAGCGTGAGCGACCTTTGCTCACGCACCCCACAGGATCAGACTAACAGGGCTTTGGCACAGCAATTTCAAGGCATTTCAAGCAGGCAGGGCGCAACCAGCTCCCACTTCTCGTAGGTGAGTGTGCTTTTTAAAGCTAGCAATGGTTTCCAGAAAAACAAAAGCTGTTACTGCTGTTAATACAAGGAGTGTGTGTGCTCAGATTCTCCCCTCGAAGAAGGATGCAGCCACCCAGGTCTCTGGGTGTGCTGAGTGTCTGAGCCTGGCGTTGGTACTGGAGGATGGAATAGGAGGTAGCTGTGTACGATGTGAGCAAGTGAGTGACTTGCTGTGCCTTGTAGCAGAACTTAAGGAAGAGGTAGAGAGATTAAGGTGCATTAGGGAGAGTGAAAAGGAAATTGACTGGTGGAGTCAAACCCTTTTAAACCCTAAGGAAGTCCAACAAGAGACAGCCAAGCCCTGCCCCTCCTGCCCTAAGGCATATGGAGCAGACCAAATTGATGGGGCACAATGGAAACAGGTCCCTAATGGGAGAGGTAAAAGAACTTTCTCTCGACCCCCATCACCCCCCAGGGTGCCCTTGAAGAATAGATATGAGACCCTGGACCCAGACAGTCAGGTAGAGGACAGCCACTCTCCATCATCTTTCAACAGTCCTGGCTCACGGGGGAGGTCCCAGATAATTGGAAGTTGGCAAATATCACTCCAATCCATAAAAAAGGATGCAAGGCTGACCCTAGTAACTACAGGCCTGTCAGCCTGACCTTGGTGCCTGGCAGAGTTATGGAGCAGATCATCCTGTGTGCAATCACACAGCAGCTACAGGATGGACAAGGGATCAGACCCAGCCAACATGGGTTTAGGAGGGGTAGATCCTGTT
>NW_020955265.1:1366638-1415011 GCF_003031625.1 Empidonax traillii
AGGACAAGAGGACATGGGCTCAAGCTCTGCCAGGGGAGGTTTAGGTTAGATGTTAGGAAGAAATTCTTTACAGAGAGGGTAATCAGGCATTGGAACAGCCTACCCAGAGAGGTGGTGGATTCACCATCCCTGGAAGTTTTTAAGCAGAGATTGGATGTGGCCCTTAGTGCCATGATATAGTAATTGGAGTTGGATCAGGGGTTGGACTTGATGATCTTGGAGGTCTTTTCCAACCCAATCTATTCTATGATTCTATGATTCTATGAATGGAAATTATTATGGTCTTAAAAGCAAGCTTATGGTAAAAATGGAAATTAATAAAACCGTAACATAGAAATTATGTAAGAAAAACATATGAATTTTATGCAGTTACACTGTCAGTACCTTATGTTATCTACATCAGGTGGATATGAGTTCCTTCAATTAAAACCAATGGAGCTTTTTGACCTGAAGGAACATACCTCATCTTCCATACCTTCAAAGCTCCTTTTTCAAGGTATTGGCAAATCAGAGGTTTATCTTTAAGATTTTTGATTCATATGTATACTTTATATCTCTTCATAGTTGCATATTCACGTTTTCCTAAATCCACTTGAAAAAATTTTCTTTCTCTTCTTATATGTAAGGACTTTGTTAAATGGATATTTTATTTAATACTTTTATGCCTGCGTTATTTCACTGTCTTGTCCATGGGAAGGCCATCTGGTCTTTCAAATTTGTCGGTTTTTAGAACCAAAAAGACAGAGAGCATAGTAGTTTGTAGAATTTAAAAAAAAAAAAAAAAAAAAAAAAAAAAAAAAAAAAAGGAGAGAGAGAAAGTGCAATTGCAATGAATTGCAATGTTACATCCCATAGTACTGCAAAGTAATGCTATCATGAGAAGCTGCCCTCAGCCACTGGAAGCCCAGTGGCAATGGCAGCTGTGGGTAGTGGGGAAGAGGGCTTCTATGGCCAGGAACTGAGTCTCACATGCACAGAATAGGATGTAGGTACAGTCAGGGACGGATTGTAAACCTCTTGTTAAGATTTTTACAACATACTGCTAGGAACTTGTATGGTTGTCAACTTCTTTTGTAACACTCTTTTGGAAATTACTTTATCCATAGTCCCATCAGTTTAACAATCATCTAAAATCAGAGCATTTAACATAAATTTTAAGGGTATGTATTGAACACAATCAGTGTCATGAATGTGTATATAACATGCAAACTGCAATGCCCTTCCTTGTGCACTCCAAGGAGAATGTTCTAAATGAAAGCTTGTAGAGATGCCTGAGGAGATGAGCCGTGCTTTTAAAAAATTTAGCTTAGAACTTTTTAATACCAAGTCTCCCTTAAATGAGAGGTTCAGGTTCTTGTAGTACTGTCTTTGGAGTTTTGTCACTATGTAGAAGCTACACTATTTATCCTGCTGATTACTCTGTTGGGTGTTTTTTCAGATGAGAGCATAAGGACTTAAGTCTACTCTGTGTATAGAGATTATAATTCAATACGGTACAGTACAATTGCTTACTCGAGATCAACTGTGTGATAAAACAGTCATTAGAATCCAGTTAAAAAAGGGAAGAAGGGTTAAAACAGAGATAGATTAAAGGAACATAAAACTCTTAGATGATAAAATAGTAACACATTACATGTTTTAGTCAAGCCTTGGAGCAAGATGGATTAAGTATGAGCACCCCACAAGAATCTGCAGAAAATGAAATTGTGCTACATGACAGCAGGGGTACTTTTATTTGGTCTCCGCTGCACTGACAGTACAATTAAACCATTATTTAAGAACGGATAAAGACCAGCAACATAGTTTTACAGAGAACAACTACTACTACAGAAAAACTTATCTACAACCCAGGTCACTTAAATACTGAATATATGACTGTTGGGAATGCAGGTGAGTAGAAATCCGTGAGGAATATTTGTGAGTAGTTCTAATTTGAGTTGAGTAGTTGGCTGAAGATGACCCTAGAGGTTCTTTTATAATATGAAGAATTAATTGAAATATGTATTTCTGTTACCTTTCCAATAACTGGGTAGCTTTTCTATTGCTAATAAAAAAAAATTCCTGTTACAGGATATTAAACTGTCTTATGAATTTAATAATTGTGTGGCATATGAGCTTTAATTTTTTTTTTTTTCAACAAATGGATAAAAACTCATCAATAAGGTTCCTGCTGGTGTGCTGGTAGCTGCCTGGGAACTGTAGCAAATTTCAAATGGCTTTGCCTTGGTCCTAGGCACAGCTGAATGCACTGCAAAGATGCCAAAATTCCTGTCAGCAGAAAAAGTTATATTCTATGCTAGATAATGCTGAGTGGAATTGTCTGCAGCCCTAAAGTAATCACAGTTATATAGAAAGACAGTAGGAAGATTTAAGGATCAGTGTTTGAAGTTTATAGAGTTAAAGCATAGACTACATGAAAATGGCTTCTTCATACCCAGCTCAACTTTTAACAGATTCCCTATGTAATACAAACATAGGCAACTCATACTTAAGTGTAGATTAAATTCTTAATTCTCTCCTTTAACATCACCTTCTAATAGTCTTAAGTTTGGGAAAAAGGTCCCATACTGAAAATATTTTCAAACATGAATGTTTCAGAAGGAATTACTTTGTATATTCTTTTCAGAATTTTCCTTCAACTATGTTGTGTGACATCCAAAGAATGCTGAGGCTAATTAATAATTATATGTAGTGTTATATTTCATGAAGATTCAAAGACAGTATTTGTGTTATTAAATTATCCTAGAAGAAGGAAGAGACTTGACACTGATTGCTAAGTTTTTTAGGAATTTCAGCCTGAGGATTTATGATAGCAATGTCAAAGAAGTTCTCTTAAACTCAGAAGTAAGTGTGAGATTTTTAAGGAGAGAGTGCATGCATAACAAAAGCTGAGATGTGTTTGTAAATACAACTCTGCACATTAGGAGACTAGTTAGAGAAAGAACTAGAGAAGGATGAATGTTCTTTAGTAGAAAATGCAAACAAAACTGTAAAATTAAAACTTTCCAATGGAGAAATGTGTCTTCAGGCTTTTTATTCTTTGCTGATTCTACAGTGGCCATTGCACAGTTGGAAGCCTCTTCCAAGAAAATTACTCTGAAGAAAATTCTCAGTCTATCCCACTGTGCCTGTAGAAATGATACCAAGTCTACCTTGCAATTTTGTTTTTTTTTTGACATTGGAATGCTGGCTTCTGTTGTCCTTCATAAAAGGAGATTTTTTTTACCCCCCCCCAGGGTGTAAGAAGAAGATTACAGTCTTTGTATTCTGAGTAACCAGAGTTTATTATGTGTTCCCACCCAAATTTATTGTATAAAAGTTTCCACTCATCTTTTCTCAGTTTGGGAACAGTCTTTGACTTTTTTCTTAGGAGTTTTCTTTGTTACACTTTTTGTTACAAACTTTTTGTCTCTTACTGCTAAATATGCTTATTGCTATTCTGTTTTCAGCCGAGATCCCTCTGTGCTCTACTGCTTCCACTTCACCTATTGCCTTTCTTACCCTGTGCCCTCCAGTCTTCTCCATGTGTCACCCCACACACACCTGGATCATCCCGTGCTCTCCTCGCCTTCCTGCTTCCCCTCATCAGGTGCTGTGGGTTTCAAAAGCAGAAGGGCTGCCACAACAAGTTCTCTTGATCACCCTTTCCTCTGCATTTAGGGTTCACCAAATATCTAAACAGTACATCTGCTGAGTGTTCTTTTATCCTTTCCACTTTAAAAAGTGTCTCTCTCTTATTTCTTTCAGGAACTTCTTTATTTTAACCCTTTCCCTCTTGACAATGGCTGTGTCTGTCCCCTTGTTCTGTTTGTCCCTGAAAGGAGCTCCTCCTGCTCCACCACTTGCTCCATCTCACCTATCAAAATTCCCCCAATTCTGCATAAAAGAAATGCTGCATTTCATTGCTACCTGTCTGCAAAATTATGTTTCCTACCTGTTTTGGGTCTCAGTACCTATTCTAAGTTCCTCCATTCTTCCAGTTTTTCACTGATTAAGAACTTATTCTCTTTGATTCTATGTCTTAGTAACTAGACTCCATAGAATGGATAATCAAGTGTGTCACTGTTACCTGGAAAGCATTAGTAGTGCCTTTATCAGCAAACTCCATTGGTTGTGAATTTATACAGTTACAGGCAGTTAAACCTGTCACTCTTCTAACCCATCTAGCTCTTATTTTTTTGTGCTCCTCCTTCCCTTCTTCTTTCCCAGGCCAGTAACTGATTCAGAGAATACTTAAGTTTTACAATTTTAAATATTGCAGCCAATTGTTCTAGTACTTACAGGTTTGCCTGTAAATGTTATTGGCTTAGTAAGTCTGCAAAGACCTCACATTTCAAATGTATTTTTTTGTGTGGGTGCCAATCAACTGTATCTTGTCAATACCATTGCTAGAAGTCTCTTTGTCTAATGTGAAACTGTGTTTTGGGGACAGTTCTTGTATAATCAGAGAAGTGTAGAAGCTGAGGTCTCCATGAACTGAGCAGTCTGTCACCTAGAATTACTGAAAACAACTTCTGTTAATCAGAGAAAGTTGCATAAAAAGCTGTTGCTATACATAAATTTTGGGCACCTGAAAACTTTTCTTTTTTTTGGGGGGGTGGCTTTTTGCTAACCTTGAGTGCACCAAGGGCAGCCAAAGGAAAAAACAAGAAATGTGCATTTGCTTCAGATTTCTGAACCATTTGCTCTCCAGCTGAGAGTCCATTGCTAAAAGCTTTAATCATACAAATAAATGTTAAACTAGTGACAGTAGTACCACTGAAGAGCGCTAAGAGAAGAAGAAGAAGAATTCTTCTCCTTGATGTGTCATCCCATGCATTTTTAAAGAAATGTGCAGGGATTCTTCTGCATGCAGTTCTGACTGATTTTAATGGCATGTAAAGATGTGACATCTGTGAGCTCTGAGTCCACTTTATAAAGAAGAAGAGTTTTCCCTAATACAGATAGGCACAGCTTTAACAGAGAAGTATTAAGAGATACTGATATAATTTAATTTTCATGAATGATAAAGTAAATATGTGTAGGGATGTTCAAGCTGGCTTATATTCTAAGCCAGATGTCTTTGGCAGTTACAAGCGGAAACTGTACACCAGGTTGCACATTTTGTGTCTAATTCTAAACCATGATATGTTGTCACTGGTTTGCTGACAGCCATCTGCTCAGACCTCATTTGATCGTTCCGTTCAGTCACAGTTCAAGTAAGGGGACAAAATATATGTAAGGGAGGGAAATGATTTGTCTGTTTTTCTCATGGAGAAAACAAATATTATTTAAATATTCTTTCTCACAAAATAGATTTTAAAATATATTGAATTCATGCACATACTATATTCTCTTCATGAAATAGGAAGAATTTCAGGCATATTACTGTGACTACAGAAACAGATGCACTGTCTATTCTGTTTGCATGTCTGTATATATTACATATATATAATGTATAAGTATATAAATACACAATTAAAGCTCTTACATGTATTTAGGAGCCCTTTTGTAGCAAAGTCTGGTGAACAAATTTAGGTAACATACAACAGCTATTTCAATGTACTAGAGCTAAAGGATACTGAATGTTCAAAATATTCTTTCGTGGTCTCGTAAATAACTGATGAGTTTCTGGTTTCAATGCTTAGTGTATTATTACACAAATCTACAATTTAATTTTTCAACTTATTGTGTGTTCTTTATTATTTGTAGTATTTATCGGTTATTCACTTAATTCAAGCCTCAGAATATTGCCTTTGTGGAAATGAAATAGAGACAACCTGTTCTGTTCTATGGAAAGCTGGGAGTCTGAGATGTGAAAAGTACATTTTGCATTCTGCCTTCAATACTATAATCACCTAAGGCCTTGATCTTGCTAATTGTGCCTTACATGCATTGAAATTGAACAGATCAGAGGTGTACAGCCTTACAGTATTATCTGAGAAGGGCAAGTTAGTTCTCATTTTAGTAGAATGCTGTAGTTTGTGTTTAACACATATATGTAACATGGTAAATGTAAATGGTACATGTAGTTAAAAATGTTTGTTTTAGAACCACTATGAAGTTTTGGAGGGGGAATTATTGATTAGCCAACCTGATAGTCTTCTATGATAATGTGGCAGACTTGCTGGATGAGAGGAGTGGATGTTATTTATATTAGTTTTATTAAGGCTTTTGGTGCTGTCTCTATAACAGCCTCAAAGAAAAGCTGATGAAATACACATTAGAAAAGTGGACAGAAAGGTAGATTAGAAACTGAAAGGATAGGCCAAGATGGTTGTGATCAGTGGCACCAAGTCCATCTGGAGGAAGGTCACTAGTGATCACTAGGCAGGCACGAGTGGTCAGCGCTGGGGTCAGTACTGTGTAACATCTTTGTTAATGAGCTGTATGATGCGGCAGAGTGCACACTTGGTAAGTTTGCAGACAATACAAAATTGGACAGAGGGGCTGATTTGCCAGTGTCGTGCCGGAGGGGCATTGTCAGGCTGGAAAAGTGGACTAACCTGACAAAGTTTAGCAAAAGGAAGTGCAAAGCCCTGCCCGTGGGGAGGGACAGCCTCATGCGCCAGTACAAACTGGGACCACGTGGCTGGAAGTCAGCTTTGCAGAGAAGGACCTGGGTGTTCTGGTGGAGACCAAGTTGAGTGTGAGCCAGCAATGTGGCAAAAAAAGCAAAAGAGCTGTGTTAGAGTGTCTCCAGTAGGCTGAGAGACGTAATCATTCCCCATCAGCTCTGCAGTGATGAGAGCACACCTGAAGAACTGAGTCCAGGTCCAGGCCCCCTACTACAAGAGAAACATAGACATGTTGGAACAAGTCTAGGAAATGTCTGGGAAGATGATTAAGGGCTTGGAGTGTCTATGCTATAAGCAGAGGACCTTAGAGGCCTGGTGTTGCTTAGTCTTGAGAAAAGAAGGCTCAAGAAGTTTTTATCAAGGCGGGTAAATATGTATCCAGAGGATAAATAATATATATATTTAAACTTTTCTCAGTGGTATCCAGTGACAGGACAAGAGGTAATGGGTGCAAATCAGTATACAAGAAATTCCATTTAAACAGAAGAAACACTCTCATAACCCTACTTGAGCAGAGATTTGGGCTAGATCTGAGTCCCTTCCAGCCTCAGTGATTCTTTAATTCTCTGAACACCATATTAAGAACTCTGCATAGAAATTGCTAACTGGTGACCACACATTTTACCAGAATATGTAGAAAATTTATAATCCTTATCAGTATGTGTTTGTAAAGCATGACATCAGAATAGCGAGAAGAAAATCAGTTCAAAGAATGAAAATTGAGCCTAATGTTTATTCAAGCCCATCAGTTGAGAGAAGCATACTTTAAAATACTTTCATATGAAATCTCAGGGTAAAAGTATGGTAAGATCAGTTTTTCCATTTGCTCTTTGGTTTCATAAATTCAGACTCAGTTTGGGGTTTTTTGACAGTTGGATGATGATGAATAGGATGATTTTTATTAGCCTCCGTAACATCTTTAGTTGCCTCTTGTTAAAGAACACACAAACATCTCAGTGTTTCTGTTTAAGTTGACAGCATTGTAGACTCAAGGGCATAGTCAGTAATTTTGACTCTGCAGTGTGGTTTCAATGGACATTGATTTTGAAGTTACTGCAAAAATAGTAATATGCTTCGTATTCCTTAGTGCCCAAGACAATAGATAGCAGAAGTTTTTTCACGAGACAAAAGGTTTGTCAAGACCAAAGTCATCAGTAAATTGCATCTGGAGGCTCTGATTTTCCCAGGCTCTATCCTACCTTTGAGAAATTCCGATTTAGTTTTTTTTTTCCATTTCTCAGTCCTTTCTTTTTACACTCACCTTCAGTTGGATGGAACTGGGATAGGCAAATCGTACAGGCCTCTCTCTAACCCTCTGTTGGCAAATGAGGGAAGTGAATGAGTGGGGAAAACCAAACCTGGTATCTTCTAAATATGGAGACACTGGTATTCAGATGTTGGAACTGAATAGAAATGGACATTTTTAGCTATTTCATGCAATTTGGGAAAGTTGTAAATTGATGTGTAGTATCTAAGAACAGAAGACACGTGATTTGGTAGAATTCCTGTTTGCAGATCAGTGTTGTTTTTCAGAGGTCCTTTTACTTTTTCTTGTTAGGCCTGCTTGGCTGACCAGGACCGTACTACTGTACTGCAAAGATTTTAATGAAGGTCATGTGCTTAATAAATAAAAGGAAATAGCTGTAAAGAGTGTGGTGCCGCTTGCTTCTTCATGCATAGTGCACTCTTTCTACAGATAAGGTATTTGTACAACTGGGATTTTGCTCTTAAAAATTTTTGCCAGAATACAGACAGAATGCATTGGAAAATCAGTGGGTGTCTGACTCAGACTGGGCATGTAAATACCTTTGAAAATGAGATGTCCATTAAGTCTTTGTGCTTTGGATTTTTGATTCAGTGGGAGTTCTGCCACAGATGTCAAGGAGACAGGATTTCATCTTCACCTGTATTTTTTCTGTTCTGCTTTTCAAAACAACTTTTTGTGACAGCTCTGGGAAAAAAGGAAATTCATTAGAAAGCTAGGGGGATGCTTACCTATTTCATCCAATATAATACTGGGGTAAGCCAGTACCAATTTTTAAATTCAGTCTCCTAATCTGTAAAACTGATGGAGTTTTGCTGTTAAAATCAGCAAAGTCCCTATGTATTTTCAATGCTGTAAGTTGTGGAGAGACAACGTAATATTATTAGATAATCAATACACCCTTTTTCAGATGTGTCTGTTACTTTGCAAGGATTATAGTTATCTTTGCTATCAAGTTTCTTCAGGTTAGACTTTCATACTCTGTCTTTTGTGTTGAAGTTAAATATGCAGAAGGATGTATGTAATGTTACTCTATATGCAGAAAGAAAATCACCTCCAAGTAAAAGCAAGCCATTTCTACCATCAAACATGAAAAATTACTTTTCCACTTTCTTTGGAAGGAAAAAAGGATGACTACCCAACAGTACTGTAATGCACTGTGGTTTAGGGCAACTGACATAAACGGGTACTGAAACATTTGTTTTCCATTTTGTTTTCCTCTGGACAGATGGGTTTAGTGTCAATTTTTTTTTCCAGTCTGTATGCTCTGTTGTGTCTGGACAGCTATTTCTTCAAATTGCATTTATTTTCTAGTTTTATAAAAGTCTTCATCTACATTGTGGATAGTGCATTAAGTTACTCCCTGTTGTGCACAGCTGGAAGGAACTCAGTGCTGCAACATTTTGTTTTGTTTTGTCCCAGTTTTTTCTCCCCACTGCGTTCCCACAGCCTAGCATAGCTCCGTACTGCAGCAGACAAGTCTCTCTTTTTCCAGTGACACTTCTTAGAACATCTGAAATTGACATATTCTCTTTTGTCTTTTTAGTACAAATTCAGTGGCAAACAGCTCTGCTTGACTGCACGAACATTTCAAAGTGCTCTATAGACTAGGAAGATTGGCTTGAAAAGCTAGACATATTTAGGCAGGCTGTTTTATTTGCTTCTTTGAAGAGACTAGGGATATTTTGAGAAGATTGAAGGAAGTATACAGTGCCAAACATTGGTCTGTTTAGAAAAGAGAAGAGGAATATGCAGGTCTTAAAAGAGATTTCTTTGAAGGAGAAAAACATTTTCTCAGTTCCAGTGCTTTAATAAGACACAAAGAAATTCCAGAGCTGGTAAACCAAAGTTTGTCTTCTATTTTGGAAGTACTTAAAAATACTATTAAAAATTAATAATGATTTTTCAAAGTTAATATTTCATTTATATGTGCAGGATCTAGAATTATTTATGTTAATTTACCTTCAGTGAAATATGATTCTGATCTTATCACTGTAATCACAATTTAGACATTAAATAATAATGGATGCAAATTTTACTAGCATTTTCTGTCGAGAAGGGCCACAGGTTCTATCAGTATCTTTGCAGTGGTCTTTCTCCTTCCAGTTTTCTTCTCTCTTCCCAATCTCCCCCACTCGGAGGGTTCCTTCCTTCATCTCCGTGCAAGTATCTCTACTGCTGTCTCCATCTCCTATCAGCCACCGATGGTGGTTCCTTGTTTCTCGTTTAAGGTGTCTGCTGTTTCCTCCGTGCAGTAGCAGAAATCTGACAGAGGTTATAATCTCGGTTCCTTGGTTGTACTTCCTGCTTCGGTTGTAATGCTGGAGTGTCCTTCTAGTGAGACTTACCCCACCAGCTGTGCTGTAGGTGTAGGATGGTGATGTAATTGAAACAGTATTCACAATTCTCCATGGGTTATGAGAAGGAAAGGAAAGAAAAATGTGTCAGAACTGGTGAATGATAGGAACAATTATGTGCAAGGTAATTATTTTGTTTACATTCATATCTCTTTCCTGTACCCCTTCCTATGCTCTAGCTGCTTCTTGACATATTTTGAAAGTAGGTTACCCCAGTGACTATCCCCTCTTCATAATGAACCTGTAATCACCCTTCGGCAGCTGGAGAGGCAGTTAATATCTTTGATTTCCCACTAGAATCCCTCCATCCTCTCTCAGCTAGGGAAATCAACTAGGGCTTGCAGTGGGCTCTGAAGGTCAATCGAATAGTGCTGTTTGGGAGGAGAGTGAGAGTGAGAATGAGATTGAATTCAACAGCTGACAGGATTTATGAAAATGTCTTGTACCTGCTACTTGTGTAGCTCATCTGCTTCTGCTGATCTCCACTATTGCAATAAAGCATGTGGAAAATCTGTCAGTTTGGCAGAGAAGTAGGTAATAGGGCATGACAAAACAGGGCAGGGTGCCAGGCATCAGATTGGTGGGTTTTATTCCACTGATACTCATTGAGCTTAAATGAGCTGGAGGTTGGTGAGGATATGTGAAAAGTAGATAAAAAAACCCCGCATTAAGTTAGGCCGTTATTTTCCTTTATGCAATGAATTAAGGAAAACATAAGAAAATTAATTAGGTAGTATTGCTTTAACGAAAACTACAAGGAAATTGCCAATCTCAAGAGAATGTTCTGGGGATCTATTGAATAAGTAGCTATTAATGGGACCTCTATGTATGCAAAGTAATGATGGGAAGTAATATATAGGACAATTGCTAGTGAAAGAGATTAATATTGGCAAAAATATTACAGTTTCATTAGCAATACCACACAAAATTAAGTTTACATTTTCTACTGGATTTTGGATGGACCTTGATGTAGGGATATATGTGCTGCCAGCCTTAGTAAGAAACAACTACAGGTACCCATCAATGACAATATTGATAGGAAAAATGTGAAAGAAGAGAAAGAGTACCAGCCTCCCTGGTTAAAACCCTGCAACAGCTAGTGATTTAGGAATATTCTGAACTGGCAACTGAACACAAGCCCTTCATGTTACATACCCAGATGAGCCCTTGTTCTTTGTATTAATCTAATTGGGTTTTAATCCATTCCTGCTTTCAGAATAAAAATATTTTATTGTATAATTTATTCATGTATTCTAGAATTTAATTGCTGTCATGCTGAAACAAAGTTCCATTTATAAACAGGAAAAAAAATTCCAATCAGTGAAGAAAAATTCTGTATAAATTGACTCAGCACCTCCAATTTGTGGCAGAAGAACAGTGAAACTTATCGTGTTCACTTCCAAATGTTTACTTACTAAAGCCATTCATGATTTTGTATGTAGTGACATAATTTCATACATCTCCAAATCAGTTTGTTTTCCAGTAGAAAACTCATAGTCTATTCATGCCGATATTGAGAAGCTGTGATCATCTCATTTTTCTTCATTGTTTTAGCTCTACCATGTCCTTTTGGAGATGAGGGATAAGGAATACTACACAGCATTTAGGTTTTCAGTACAGATGGATTTATGCAGTAATATAATGACATTTTTTTTCTATTCCTTGAACTAATATTTTCTTTGAAATATCAATAATAATTCTTTCAGGGCTGGTAATAGCTAGTGCAGAGTCTATAATATTTTCCCCTTGTGTAGTAATTTCTATTCTTCGATTTCATCTGCCGTTTTGTTGCCTAGACACAAATGGCGATTTTTTTTCTACCATTCTTTGTGGTCTAGCCTTATTTTAATTTTTGGAAATAATTCTTATCGTCAATAAACAGTCATCATACTTTTTACCTTCTTTTCCAAGTAACTTTTGAGCAAAGCAGGATTCAGCAAAAATTGCTGTGGTTTTTCCACTGTTATTTTCCATTTTCCTTTTTGATGTCATGAGAGGTCATTCCCTCATGTGATGATAGCTTACTTCCTTTAATGGCCTTTGTGGAATGTTGTAAAAGTCTGTTTCTTAATCTAAATGTGATGAATTCAGTGAATCAATTATATGCTTACCAATGCCTACAGAGAAGTTTAGGATTGATAAGGGACGACTTGCGAGGCATTTTTAAAATAATTAAGATCTCAAGCAGCCATAATTTTTATCTTTAAGATAGGTATCTAGATGTGCTTTGATGCAGAACCCATTTAAAGAAAAAAATAATGTAGCTAGCACCTTGGTGCCACATCCACCTTAGAACACTGACAGTGTAAAATTTGTGTGCACTGGAGTTCGTAGGCAAGAGAATTCTGCTGATTTGCTGTTTTTCATTTTTAGTAGTTTTTCATAAAACTATTTCTGTTGACAATATGTGCTAAACTTATAACCCATAATTCTCTAGTGAGCTGAGCACCATGCTTAATTACCTGTGAATGGTACACTAATTTGATTAATTTCTGTTATTTGCCTTTCATAGTTTAGTCACCTGTCAACACAGAACAAACTTTCTATAGGGCTTCCATTAAAAGCTTCATGGAATACATTCCATGCTTAAAAACCGAAGTGTAAAGCAGAAAGATGACCATGCCTATTTCACAGGTGAGAATTGGAGACTATTCTTCTCTTCACACAGCAGTAGTGAAGAGATTTGAAAATCAGAAATTGAACCGAATCTACTCAAACCACTATCTGTTTACAAGCCAACCTTTTCTACCTATTTCCTCCATGTAATTGCTGGAATTTTGTTATTTTAACAGGTAGAAATGAATGCTAATCTGTTTTATACTGATGCCACAAAAGAGAGAAAAGATTGATGTAGCTGGCAGTTGAAGGGAGTAGAATTGCTTTGCTTGCACTTAAGCTACAAAAAAATAGAGATAATGTGTTTGCGACTCAGAATATTTTATCCAGTCTTTGCACTGGAGCAAATGATTACAAAAGGTGTTTGGCAATAAAGAAAGAAGAACTCTGTAATTTTGTCAGATCACGTTTTTTGGAAGTGCTTAATAGAAGGATGCCTATAGAATTCAAGGTGGCATTGATAACTGCGCCACAAGCTGCTCTTCTGTTTTCTTAAATATGTAATTTGCAAAGGCGTTACTAAAAGTTTTGATTGGCTTTTTACTCTGGAAATCCACCTGGACAAAACCATCCTCAGCCCCAGGGGCTGGCTGGTGGGCAAAACCACGACAAACAGACTTTAGAATTTAGTTAGAAATTAAATTTTGGATGCACAAACCTAGTTCACAAGATTTTAAATATTTCTTCTGTATGATTATTTTAATAAAAAGCAAAGCAAAATTCTCAAAAAAAAATCAAACAAAACCCCAAACAAACAAACAAAACCCCAAAATGAAAACAAAAACCAAAACAAAACCAAAACAGCTGTGCTATCTATAGCTCTCTTGCCTTTTTCCTGGGGGTTTATGGTAGGATAAATAAGAATCTCAGAAAATCTGAACTGAATTTATTAACATCATGAACATACACACTTTTATTTCAGATTCTAGAGGCCTTGAATGTGATAAATAATAATAAACCAATAAATACCTAATAAAAAAATGTTTCAAGACAATGTTTTCATCATCCGTATTGCTAGACTCTCATTTCTGTGTTGTGAAAGTGCTAGAAATCAGTATTGCTTCCTCCATTCCATCAGGCTTGCATATCAAATGTGTTTTTTTTAAAGCCAAGCCTTATTTTGGGCTGTACAAAGTAGTACCATAGAATCATAGAATATCTTGAGTTTAGAGGGACCTGTAAGATCTATTGAGCCCAACTCTCTGCTCCTTGGAAAAAAAAGATTATTCAAGAAAAGTTCAGATATGTAGTTGTTAATTGTCATTTTTAGCTTGTAAGATCCCAGGTCTGAGGAATTCAACAATACCAAATGTGAAGTACTGGGTGCAATGTGCATCTCTTGCTCTCTGGCTGTCATCTGAGCCTGCAGGGAATTCAGTGTGGTGCACTTCTCTGTGAAGTGCTAGCATCTTGACATGGGCTTTTCAGTGAAATACCCAACACTTGTTTTGTTGCCTGTGTCAGTACTGATTATGGGCAAGGCTGTTTTGGTAGCTTTGCCCTAAGCTGCTCTGTACATATAAGAGACGACCTGAGGGTGAAGTTATGTTCTAATTGATGAGTTCCTTAAGTACTCTTCATTTACTTACACGTCTTAAATTTTGAGTTAAAACTTAGAGCAATGGTATAATGTTTGATAGGCATATAACAGGTAATATTTTTATAGCTATGTGAATCTGAATGCTTTTTGGCTGCTCTCTTTCAGCCATCCCACTGGTTTTTTTAAGGATTTATTCTCCTGAAGCCATGTACTGCAATTTCTTTTCATGTAGGATCGTTCTGTCCTTTTTATGAGGTTTGTTTTTGAGGGCTTGAGATACTTAACTCCAAACCAAATGCCAGACTCTGTGTTAACACTAAATTATTACTGGCTTCTACACTATTAACTTTGTACAGCCTAAAAAGAAAATAATGAGGCTGTAAGTCAACATAGGAAGTTCCACAGCCATTAATTCATCTACTCTGCTAATGCTTACACAGGCTTTTACCGTGTGCCCCCATTGTAGAAGGCAGCAAATATCACTGAATGCAGTGAATAAAAATACAAGAACAACTGGACAGATTTTAAAATGGTGATGAAAATGAGCTGTAATCTATACAGAAGGGGCAAACTACCTGATCAATAAAATCTGAAGTACTGATTGACTATACAAATTGAACAGGTTAGTAACTAATTGGTTCTCTTTCTCAAGCAGTGTATTTACACATGGTTTTAAAGTGAACAGGAGAGTCAAAGAACAGCTGTACCATGACCAGCCAAACTTGGTAATTAAATGGCATACAGGTTAATTGCAGAGGCAAGCAGTAGACTGTCTGAACAAGCAGTAGACTGTCTGAACAAGGAGTCAGTTGAAGGGAGCTTTATCAGAGTGCAATAATTACCAATTCAATTTTTATTAAAGCCTTATTTTAAGATTATAATAGTACAATAGGGTTAGAAGCTGAATGAATTACAGAAGAGTGGATTTTGGGCCAGGGTAAATTGTCATAAAAAAAATCTGAAGGTGATCCCAAACATCTGTACAATAACCTTTTCTTTTGCTTGGTTTATTGTGTGTGTTTTTTTGGTTTAACCTGTAGCCAGGAGAAATTATGCTTTTGAAGATGCAAAACTGATTGATTTAATGTGAGGTGCTAATGTATGCATTCAACACATCATACCAATTTGTCTCCATGGAGGAATTTTATTACGGCTCAAAGATTTTGATCAGTACTTAGTGGGAAGGAGAGTAGCCCAACTTAATGAATGTTCTTCATATGGTTTATGATCTTTATAGCCCATTGCTGCATAGAACTTGGCTCAGCAGAGCATTCAGACATGTGCTTAAGTGCTGTGCTGAATGAGAGTTATAGTACATCACTCAGCGTGTGCACCTGGAAAAATAACAACAGCACTACCATAAAAGATATGATGTCGTATATATTATTCTCTTCTTGAGGAAAGGGAAACATGGCATATGCTGTTCATGTTGCTGCATGAATTACTCAGCTGCTGTGATGGCAAAGGTGCCTATGAGGTCCTATGAGCAGATCAATAATACAGTGTAATACAAGTGCTGCACACTCCAAAGGAAAAACTTTTCAATGCATGTAATCAGAAAAGAAAATGATGAAGACTTTCCATAGGTATTTTGTGTACAATGATACAATGTCTAGTTGTGTAAGAACATGAGGTTTGTTTATGAAAAACAAAGTTTTATGATGCTTTGTATGTTTCTACACTTTACTTTCTTCTTTGGCATCCTGCTGTTGTTAAGATGTAACCAGAAGGTACCCATTTGAATTTTAGAAGAATGAGGAGAAAATCATCAGTCTAATATCTAATGTCTGACATCTAAATTCTGGATACACATCCAAAGTTATGCACATTCTTCAGTACTTACACAGTTGTTAAAAACTAAGCCTTTTGCTTTAACATTGCAACAGGTGTTATGTTCATTCATTATTATTTTGCTAAATTCAGCTTGGTTTTGCCTCTGTTGCTTTTGTTTATGATTTTATTTTATTTTTTTACAGGACTGTTTCCTGCAGTGCTGAACCTAGCCAGTAATGCTCTCATCACAACCAATGCTACCTGTGGAGAAAAGGGGCGGGAAATGTACTGCAAACTCGTTGAACATGTACCTGGACAGCCTGCAAGGAACCCTCAGTGCCGTATTTGTGATCAAAGGAGCAGGGTTCCACATCGTATGTGTGCCATTTTCATTTAGTTCCTTTAAAAAGATTTTTTTCCAAAGGGTGTAGATACTCAGGAAACAAAACTGTAGTTCACCAGCCCAATTGCTGTGAAACGTGTATCTCTTTTTAAGTCAGGTTACCCATCTCTCCTGAATGTATTTCAAAATCTATGTCTGATATAGATATTCCTCACACTGAACTTTCTGATTCAGGTACTGAAAAGCAGAGCGCCTAAATTGAGATTTAGAAAAATTAAGTATCTACAACTGTTGCTGAATTCTTTTGATATATGCTAAGCATGAATGAAAACCAGGTGACTTTTACCTGCATACCTACATGAGGCATTTGAACATTTTGACCAATCTAAGCAACAGCTGAAAATTCAGTAAATTCAGTTTCACTGAGCCAGCATGAAATTGTTATAATCTACTTCAGAGAAGCCTATTTATAGTAGTTGGAAAGATTAGAACTAAGAAAATTTCTTTCTCAAGTAATACAATTTTAATTTCATGTGACCTTGTAGTGGAAGACATGAGTAACTTTAACACAGCTATATTTTCATGAGTATGTTGGCACTGTAGATGGTAGAGGGTGTAGAGATACTTAAGACAGCTTATAATGGAATAGATAAAATGTTGGAAGAAGCACAGACACAAAAGCATGGAGACAATTATATTTTTTCCCAGTTGTTTCCCTCTAAAACCTAGCTCAGATATATTTACATCTCTTGACATTTAAGCATGTGTTTAAAACCACAGGATAAAAAAAAACCAAACAAAAATATTTAATCTGTGTGCTAGTTCTAGACAGGATGAGCTGTCTTTGGCTGGAGCTTTCCAAACAGAAGCTGGTTTGGCTTCCCCTTCTGCTCATGGCCACTCTGCCTAGAGTTATTTTACCTATTACAAAATGATTTTGTAATAGTTTGTCTGCATCTTCCTTGCAGAAATTCATGTTACCTATTTCCTAAATTCAGTCAATACAAGGAATGGCTTTTTCTTAACAAAAAGTATTTTACTTAGCGTAGAAACTAGGTAGAGCAAGACCATCCGTACTCGACTATCTCCTTTCATTCTCCTCATAGGCTATATTTTCTGGATCTAACTGTGCAAATTGCAGTTCTCTGAGTTCTCTCTAGAATCTTTCATATTTATTAAAATACACCTGAGCTCTTACTAGCACTGCATAGTAATCCAGGTTTGCTTCAGAATGAACAGCATATATTTCTGTTTCCATGCTTTACTTAGATATTTCCCCTTTCTAATGGTGTGACACCGCTGAGAAGAGATACAAAGCTACCTTCCATTAGAGTCCTCAGATGCTTTCTTTCCTGAAAAATTGCTACCTATCCATTCACTCCCCATCTTATATTTGTGAAGCTAGTTATAATTGTCCCAGTATAGATTACATTTGTCTGAAGACAGTTGCAACCTATTTTTTTCCCCAAGATAGTTTCCAGGTTTCAATGTCTTCTTTAACTGGAGTTAATGCCATCTTCTGAGAAAAGATCATATGATTTTGTAGCAATATACTCATCTAAATATGTTACACTATAGCAGTGTGTCTCACCTGAAGAAGAATTCAGGAATCTTGGAAGCATTCTAACTAGTGGAAAGATTGTGCAATAGACTGTTTCCTTTTTTATAGATGAATATTTAGAGACAAATGCCCATTACACAAGTTTTTCTCCTAGATCAAGTTTGCTTAATTCAAAAACCAATCCTAAACCAGATATTTTGCTTTGTCCTGCCTATGGTATCAGATAATGTACACTAATGTATGTGTATAGAAACATACATAATGTGTGTGTGTACATAAAAAAAACCATCTAAGTGATATATATTGGTGTTTCCCCTTGCTCCTACCGTATTCTAAACTTCAGTCTGACCAGCTTCACAATATCTGGTCTTTTGTTGACAACCATGTCTCATTTTAAGGTTTCTAAACATTAATTTGGCAAAAAGAAGTGCCTTATTTAAATAGAGAAGACTTGTTAATAGGAGAACCATGTAATATAACCACATTTTAAGTGATCCCCCTGGAATGTGTGAATCTGGAGTGCCTCCCCTTAATTACTGTAATAGGAAATGTACAGAAATTCCCTGGTTAATCACATAAGAATCCAAATTAAAGAGCACAGTTTGATGGGCTCACTGTGTAAGTTCTCTCTCTTGCCATCCGTCAGGGAGATTGGTCCTTGAACTGCATTTACAATCCAGTCCTTTTTATAAATATTATTTTTTTCCCTTACCTTTTAAATAAGCAATACATGCCAGCAATTAATCAGTGTTTTCAAATTAATGATGATTAATTTTTTATAATGGTGATTACAGTTAATTTTGATTCATCTCCCAATCCACCTTCTCCTGATATACCTTTGTATCAGTTTCATCTGAAGAGACTCAAAATTTCCAATTAGACAGCTTCTGTCACAATCACTGAGGAGCTTTGAGTTTAATTTACAGCTGATTTTTGCTACCACTCATTTAAAGCCAAGGTTTGTGGAACTGACAACATGTAAAACATAGGGTGTGTTTTGCTCTTCTGTTCAGTATAAAGCTACCAATAACATCACTTACAGCACCAGCATTCTAACTTCCAAATGTTGCTGCCCACTAATGCCGTTGAATAATCTAATATTTAAATGAAATTTTTTGGCGTTTTCAATATTGAGGTTTTATGCCTTTTCTCACTCCCACAAAACCCCTTAATTCTATATTTAAATATGGTCAGACATTCTGGCTTTCATTAATGAGCTAGAACTCCTGTCCTCCACTGGTGGTTGCTGTAGCAAAAAACCAGAGACACAAAGATTATCAATCTGGTTGGTTGATTTAAGTAATAATTAAAATAACAATGAATCAATTCATGAATTATTTATTTGCAGTTCTAGGACTAGCTAGTAATGAAACATATTGCAGTTTTATAGCAAGAAAACCTGTCAGTTTAGAAAGTCATTCTTAATAAGAGGGGTAAGGTTTTCTCCTAATATGCTATGTTGTTGCAGGCAAAAGTTGCATAGAAGAAACTTACTGTATTCAATTTCCTTTGGGTTATTTTCCTCATAATGTACAGGCTTGCTCTAGACAATTAGGGACTTCAAAATACAGATCCTTGTATCTTTTAAAATTCTGGTTATGTTATTCTCCATTTCATACAGGAGAGAAACACAAATTGATCACAGAAAGTAGGCTGAAATGTTGTGAGTGATTTTTCTCAGTCTAAATAAGAATAGAATACTATTTAAGCAGACATTAATAATTTGGAAAATATTGAAATTTGAGAAGAATTCAATTCATATCCCTCTTCAGATTCATTTGGGACACTGCAGCAAAATATATGTAGACATTAAAAGTAATGCATCATGGTATGGATTTGGTATGGATTATAGCCAAACAAACTTTTTTTATATGCATGTATGTGAGTCAAAAAATTTTCCAGTTGAAGAATATATTCTGTAAGGATTTCTGAACCATTTCCTCTCTAATGATTTCTGAATTATTTCCTGAATTATTTCCACGTGTTCTTAGAAATGTCTTAGAAGTATTACCAGTATTACTTTAATCTCTGCTTTCCTTGCACACCATATCTCGGGTTTCTGATTTGTTGTTTCTGTTGCAACATTTTATGGCTCTAGATGCCTGTATTTCCTGTAGAATCATGAGAGCCTTCTGCATTTAGATGTTCTGAATCCCCTTCTTTTGATTCTTTAGCAAAATGAACAACACCAAATGAGTAGTAATAATAAGCATGACTGGTGCCCCAAGAGTACAAGAAAAATTAATTTATTCTTTTTTATTTTAAAGTCCTGCCTCATTATTTCTGTAATTGTATTAAAATTAAATTTCAGATCTAAAAATATTTAAATCTCTTAATAAGTTTGGAATTTATTTATATACTTCTGCTATTCTAACAGAACGACACCCGATAACAAATGCAATTGATGGCAAGAACACTTGGTGGCAAAGCCCTAGTATCCAGAATGGAATTGAGTATCATTATGTGACCATTACATTGGACCTCCAACAGGTAGACTTCTGTTTGTTTGTTTCTGAAAAGGCTTTCTTTCTTGCACAATAGAGCACCTGGTTTATCCTAATTTTTGCTCTATGTTTCTTTCATATTATGAAGACACGCTCAGCTTCTCTTATAACTTTCTGTAGTTTGTATGGATAATTCTGACTGACCCATTCCTTGTAACATAATGTGCCGAATTAAAATAGTTATTTCATACATATTTTTTTATGAAATTGTGCTTAAAATTATTTTAACTATAACATTTTCACTAATTTTTTTTCACAGGAACTTCTGATTTGTCTCCTTAAAGACTATTAATAATAGTTTTGGGGAAAAAGTACTAAGAATAAAAGTTTATGTTCAGAATACTACTCTTTCTTGTTTCAGTAACAAAATATTATACATTTAAATACACAAAAAAATACTAAAAATACTTAAATACACTAAACATGGGTTAGCTATGCTAAGGAAACATGTACAGGTGATGGGTTATGTTGAGGGACAGCCTGGGTAAAGAGAGGAGTTTGCCTAGTGAAGTTCTTAAGTGAATTGCCTTCTGTCAGTAGAGTTTTGCTTGACAGAGGTAGCTATACAGGATGCAGTAATTTGATGCTTATGAAAATGCTACATAAATTCCAAATATGTAAACAAGAAGATTTGAGGGTAGATAGAGAATAATTTTATTTTTGCTATGTGTTGTGGTTCTGAAACTAGCTGGAGATTAAGCACCACACAGCCATTCGCTCAGCTCCCCCTGTCTCACCCCACCCCAATGGAATGGGGAGGAGAATCCAAGTAAAACTTGTATGTTGATCTAAGAGCAGTTTAGTAAATGGATATAAAGCAAAACACAGTAATAGTGGTAAATGATAACAATAAGGATAATACAAAGGGGAAAAGAAGTGATGCATAATGTTATTGCCCATCACCCACTGACCAATGCCAGACCCTCCCTTCTCAAACCCATTATCAACCACCCTTATGGGTCTTCCCCCAGTTTGTATCCTGGGCGTGTGTCGTGAGACAAGAAATAAGAAGTCCTTGACCATCCAGCCAGTTTATTACTCAGTGAACAGTTCACCAGTCCAAGGCATGAGCAGCCAGTTTCTACAGAAAAATTCTGTGGGAAACAATGTCATAATCTGTTTTCCAGGTATTAAGAGGAAAGGGGCCCTTACTTTGGCTCACTGGAGACAAATTCACCTTCCTCTGTGATCTCTTTACGGAAGTCAGTTTTCTATTCCAGTTTGTTATTATTGGTTTATTGGTTTCACTTGGAACCTCCCTGTCCTTATCTCTTTTCTTTCTCATTTAGCCATATTTAGAGAGGACAACAGCTATTTATCAACTATAGAGGCTTGAATAAAGCATAGCTTGTTATAAAATTAAAATGACATGAAAGGCAGGGGACTAAGACATCTGTGTGTATCCATACATATGATTTTGTTGTTAGAGATCAAACTTAGTCCAGAACTCTGAACTCCAGTAAAGTTAAACAAAGAGTATTGTTTGGATTTCTAGGTTGTTATCTTGTATTTCTTGTAAAAAATCTGTCAGCCAAATGGTGTGATGGTAAAATTTCTTGTAAGTACATTTTATCTGTGACACTGAAGCACTTGGTGGCCTGCAGTCTTTATAAGTGGAAGAGCCTTTGAATCCTGGAAGTTTTATTAGCAGTCTGGCTTTGGAGCCCTCATTGTTACTGGCAGAAACAATCTTGCATCTGTGTCTTTGGCCTTATAGATGCAAAAGTATTCAATGTGCATTTCTCATTCAGTTCACAGGGCTAAAACTTTTTACAAAACTTCAAGAGTAAGGTCCTGTGCATAAAACTTTCAAGTGTTTTGTTTTGTTTTTAATATGTCTTTTAAATTGTCAGAGTTATTAACTGGTTTGCCTTTACAGCAAGGGATTGTGCCTCTTGTTGGCAATGATCTGTTAGTATGTGAGTAGGACTCCAGCATTAGAAATAAATTACCATCCTTGTTTTTCATCACCCCAGTGATTTTACTTGTGTAGCTGTTTGGGTCAGGTCTACTAAACTAAGGCTCTACAATGTCTCCTTTTTCCCTGCTATGTCAGTATCTAGGTTATCATAAGAAATAAGCAAATCTGTGCACTTCTGAAGTTTTAGTTTTTCTTATGTATTAAAAGCTAGGGTCAGTGAGGATATTGAAGAAAAAGTATGGGGTGTTCTGATGTATTTAAAAGGCTTCTTTATGTGCCAGCTGACAGCAGTCTGAGAATACTGTACTGTGTGTGGTGTGGGTTTGGAGTTTTTGGTTACTGTTTTTTTTTAAATGAGATAAGGATCAAGTATGATCCTGTTTCTTTCCCATGTTCTCTTACTTACTGCTCAAAGAAAACTTGGCAGTCGTTTTGCTGTCCTAAAGCTGATACCTCCTCTTAAGGCTGTTCTTTTGTTGTTGGCTGCAATAGAGCAGAGTTGAGGTTTCTGTGGATGTCAGAGAGATGGGATAAGACCCTGTGTCACTAATGCTGTCTGGCACACTCTTTATGATCTCTGTATCCCATGTAGTTAGGAATGCACACTGTGTTACTCACCACCATACATAAACAGAACAACAGTTTTGTTCCCCAAAATGTAGTAAAAGGTCTGTTGGGATTTGCATGGCTTTTTAGACTGGCCAATTAGAGTTGTTTGAGTTTTAAGAACTATTAGGAGTTTTTATTTGCTTTTTCAGGAATTTTGTAGACACAGCATTATAGATTCTATTAAAGTAACTGGTAAAATATGAAATTTCTCTTGTGTAGTAGTAGGCTTGTGCAGTAGTCACTATGAATGGTGAAGGTCACCAGTGAGACCTCTCTTAAAAGAAATTCTATTCTTCACGTTTGGCTTTTAGGAGATTCAGTAATTGCAATGTTTGCGTTGTTAAATTCTTGCTTTAAGTATAAAAATGTTTAACTTCTTTTGTGAAATAGAAATAACAAATGATGAAACCACAAGTAATGGATTGAAAATTGCAGGAATGCATTAGTTTTTATGTTATTACTAGTAATTATGATAGTACATGGAATGCTTTTAGCAATCCTAATTTCATGAAAAAATCAGGAAAATGATTACAATTTCCTCATTTATATAATGCTTGGCTTTTTGGGGCAGTGACTTTTTTTTTTTTACTTTATTGTGCAGTGTAGCCATATAAAAATGATGTATACTATTTAGCAATAACGAATAAACTAGAAGAAGTAAAATATATTTAATGTTAGAAAGAGCAGAAATATTATCAGTCAGGTTGGGAAAAATGCAGTATTTTTTATTCTTTTCTCTCAACAGTTGCAGCTTACCTTAGTACTTTTAAAGAGCTTTTATCTATAATGGAGGCTAGGTTTCTAAATCATTGAAGTACTCTTGAAATTTGTACCCCATCTATTATAAAAATAGGAGTTGAAAACTGGAACTGTTTGGTTCTGAGCATCTTTGCTAATTTGCTCTTAACCCTTCACTTTTCCCCACATTTTAGCCATTATGACAATCTTCTTCTTATGCATTTTACAATAATATTATGGAACTGCATTTGGACCTGTAAATGTGGAATTATTTTTTATAATGCTTTTCATCCAGAAAGTGCATAGGAGGCCAAAATGTGAGAACAGATTTATTTGGGAGTTGCTTACCTGAACTTCAAAGGAGTTTAGAGTGACAGGTTGAGCTACCTTTGTTACTGAAACTGCAGATCCAAGTTTGGAAGGGTGAGTTTGTAGATATGTGAGGTTGTTGCACCTTGCATATGAAGCGCTACAGATTACCAGGAGAAGCTGTCTGCTGTTCTGCAGCTCTTAGCCCTGCTTGTTGGTCGTCTGTGTCTGTCTGTTGCACCTTAGAGAGGTGGGCAGTTCAAGTGCAGCCGAAGTGATTTGGGTCCAGTGAGTGCAATGTATAGCAGGACTTACCTAGCTAAGAAAATAGGCCTTATCTTCAAGAAGTACAGAGCAGGGACCTGGCAAAACAGAGATGCTTAGACTTCCAGGGAGAACACATTCCCTATACCTGTGCTATTCCTAAATCCTCAGTTGGTTTCATTTCACACTCATGTGGAAGATGGTAGAGTGTCTTTAAAGAAAATTGGCAAATTTGCAGGAAAACCAGTTGGCAGTTTGAGGTGAAGTGGTCAGCCCATCTGTTTCTGATTTCTACACACATCAGGACACCTTTATTAACAGATTCCCTGCTGTTGTATGGAACAAGGACATTGGCAATACCCTTGATGTTGCTAAGATACGTGTGCCAGGAGCATATTTATGTGGGTTTTGACTTTTTTACTAGACACTTTATATTTTTTAAATGGTGCTGGAATATTTTCTGTGACTTGTAGATATGTGGAACTCAGGTGGCACAGAGTTAATATTCTGACAAATTTCTAATCTTAATAACTGTGTTATTAAGATTTCTAATCTTAATAACTAATTTCTAATCTTAATAACTAATTGCCTGAGATTGTGGAGGATCATTTCAGTGTCCAGGTTATCCTTTCCAGGCATACATTTCTGAAGAAAAAGAAAGTAATTGACTCTCTTCAAAGGCAAGAGCAAGAATAACTGATTAAGCTATGTAGTTGGTTTCTCTATGAAACAATTGCCATGCATCAGTTTTAAGTTCCTTAAGCTCTAATAGTGTCCAACTCTTTTACGTTATCTTTTCATCTTGTCCCCTACCCTTTTCTGTAGGAAGGAAGGAGTTTAAAAAGTCGTGTTCTGCCTCTATGAAGAAATCACTGCAGTTCCAGTTCTCTGAAGTGTATTTCATTACTTTCTAGAATGTAAGATTTTAGGCTCATGGACTTGATTATTTGAGTGGCACATATAATACTTTGGGAAGTCGCATTTCTTAAAGTATATAGAGAACTGAATAATAAAAGGAGAAGAATGCTTGACTTGCTCAGAAGCTTTTTGAAAAGCTCCTGCAAAGAACAAGAAACAATATTCTGCTGATGCTAAATTAATTATTTTGTAGTTCTGTGTTTTCCAAATATAACTCAAGTGGAGGATTTTGATCAGGTTTTGAATGATTTCTTAGTTAATTGATGCACTTTAATACCCATGAGCAGAAATATACATGCATGCCTGTCTGCACACTTGCAAACATGTGTCCTTAATAGTGATTATACTGGGAAAAGGAAAGAATTGAAAATGAGTGATTGCTTTTGCTTTCCCTACACAAGACCGTACAGCTAAGTCGATTTGTGGCAAAAGACAGACATGAGAACTAAGAAACGGTGACAAGATGAATGGGAGAGGTTTAAGTTGGGACTGAAAAAAAGAGGGTAAGACTCAGGGCAGTGTGTTAAAAGCGCTCAGTATGGTAGTCTGTGGGAAGAGCTTAAAAGGGAGGGACAAAACTTTCTGTCAGTGAAGGGAAATATAATCTATATGTGCACAGTTGTCACCAAATTGTAAGAAAGGTAATTAGGGATGAAGATTCCCATGGGAAGTACATCTTCACTCTTTGCTTTTATAGGTTGGGCAGCTACAAACATTAGAAATAGTATATAACAAATTTCTGAAAGTAATATTTCACAGCTGAGATACCACATGTGAAATACGGTCTGTGGTTCATAGCTGTGCTTTATAATTCTTGCTTTTAAAAAATAATTGTTTTTATTTTAAAGCTTGAATTTTGGGTTGCATGTTGAATTTATAAACCTGCTGCTATGCTGTTATACATAATGGGAAATGTGACCTATAATTTGAATATTTGGGTAAAATTTGAAACCAACTGAGGAAAAAATCTAATTATTGATACTTTCATTTTGCCTGCATTAGCGAAGAGCATGTTGCAATAGGAGAGAGGGGGACAGGCTTGGGAGACAACTTGTGTGTATCTGTTGCTGACCCAGCTCATTTCTCAAGAAATTTACTTCAGACTAGCTCTATTAGGGACCATGGGCTGAATGTCCCATAGCAGATAAAATGATTCATGTATGTCTAAGCATGTTCTCCTGGCTTGGTTCTTATCTGAAAAGAATCCAATTTGTGAGCTCCACAGTATATTATATGAGCAAAAGCATGCTAAATTGGGACAGTATGAGATAGACCTCTAAAGCATGCTTCTTTTCTGAGCTACTAAGCTAACGTGGATGAACCCTCATAAGCTCTCTGTCTGAACTGAGTCTAGATTTTATGTTGAGATTTTGCACACACCAAAATGATGGTACTCCCCTGTTTCTTAATGCAATATTGCTGACTTTAGTTGTGTGAGAAGGGAAGGTTGAGAGAGGAATACACTTTCCTATGAAGAGACCTCATTTTTGGGACCTTGATTGTCATTTGCTGCTTATCTTTGCCAGTATGACTGTGTTGTTAGTTGTTCAAAGGAAATATTTTCAGCTGTCAGCTCCCTTGATACACAAAATTAGCCAGATTCCTTGGGGGAGCACAGATCTCTTGCAGAAAGGTTCATCACTTTTACATAGCAGCAGAGTTCACTTGTTTGTTAGCCAAAGGTGACTTAAGTCAAGTGTGGCAAGTACTGTCTTGCAGAACTCTGTTGAAGACATTGCCCAGATGTGTAGACAGACTGAGACAAACTACCCATTTGTAATATGTTTCATTTGAAGAATGGCTGTTTTTCATGGAAGATTATATGAACAATTAAGTTCTTACTTCCATCACTACTTCTCTGCCCACTTTTTGCCTTCTTCCCTCTCCTTTCTAGTGTTTGACTGAGGAGATTACAAAAAGATTCCAAGGAAGGACTAGTTTGAAGTACCTTTGTAATCTCAGAAGTAAAGCCACCCTTTATGACTTGCCATTTCTTTGCATTTCTAGTAAATGAGATATTGCCTGTGTTTCACCATCCCTTTCCAACCGAGTCTGAAAACACCTCTTACAGGAACTATATCACAAGGAAACTTGGATAGCAGAGATGCGTGAATTTTTACTCAGTCTGCGTCCCTGTCTAATTAATATTTTTTTTTTAAAGAAGAAATAACCAAGTTTTTGAGTCTTGACAGTTTTGAAGTTGATGCATCAGTTTTGGATTCTGGAACAATCTTCCTATTCTTGTGTTTCAAATAACTAGTGGAACTCGTTGTCTGGGTATTTGTCTATACAGTTGAACCCCACAAATAGGTTCATTTAAACTAATCCTTTCAGGATTAGTTTAGTAAGACTGAAGTCAGTCTTACAGCCACAGTGAATTATGAGGTAAATTGGATGATATTTCACAACAACGTCACTTCTTTTATTGTATAATTGTAGTTTTTTTTGTTTAAACCTATAACAATCCACCAAACAGTAGCTAAGGAATCAGTACGTGTTGAGCAACACAGCCATATTAAAATAACCTTGACACATTATTTGTATAGTCGTATAGGAATGTGCATATCACTAGGAGATATTTGGGTTTGATGTTATATTTTCTTTTCTTGGGAATATCAAGTACATTTTCCAGTGGGGAAAAAAAATCAGAGCTAGTTCTCTGATACAGATTGAGTAACTTCTGATATCAAATATCAGAATAGCTAAAGCAATGAAGAGGAAGTTAATGATAGTGTTGGGATGTAAGAAGCAGTTTAATAAAATTAAGTGCCAGCTGGTCTTCATGTGTTAAATTTGTATATAAGCACAAACATTTTTGTTTAGGTTTTCAGTTAATGTTTTCTTTCTCTCTTTTACTAATAATTATGGACTTCAAATGCTTTCAAAGTAGCTTTTTTAAAGGTAAGTTTTAAAGCTTCTCTTCGTCCTGAAACACGGAAGTAGTTTAGCAGAAATGAAATTTAATCCACACTTGAACTTTTCATCAATCAATGTCAGTTGGTTTTGTCCATCTTCAAAAATGTTTTTCTAAAGAGAGAAAAGCAAAAAAAAGTGAAGTTTTTAGATTGTAAAGGAAATGTTGAGGTGACAGCCAAAAGAGGTACAATTAAAACCATGAAAGTGAGACTGTGAAATTAATTTAAAAAAAAAAAAAAAAAGAGATATGTTCTATTTTATTGAAGTCCACAGCCAATTTTTAGACGTATATCTGGATGTTAGTTCTAGTACTCTAATACTGATTTTAAAATTTTATTTCCTTTTTTTGTTGCCTTCGTGGACTTGAATCTGAACATTTTAGTAACTCTCTTAATTTCTTTAATTTTGGTATTTGTTGGTAATGCATTAACTGCATATTGGTAGAATGAAACAAAGTATACTTCACCCTTCTGATGTAATTTTAAATTATTATTAATTTTGGTGGGGGTTATATTATTAATTAATATCTAATTTTTAAATTATTCTTTTTAAAGCCAAACTATTGGACTTGAAACCAGTTTATACTGAAGGTATTTGAAAAACTCAAAAAGAAAAACAAGAAACCAAACAGCACATAAATATATCAGTGAGGATTTAAAACATACCTAGAAAACATAATTATTTGTGATCATGAAAACAAATAAAATTGTAGTAAATATTCTGACATTACCATGGACATTTATAAGAACCACCTGTTTTATATACTATATGCAAATATACTTTATATTATGTAGCTTGGATTTCTATTTGTGGGAAGGATACAATATATGCACACTGGTAACATGTTACCCAGGACTCCGTTCTTGTCTCAGAATAAAATTTTCCACACTGATATCACTCACACAAAAGTCTAAAGAAAAACAAATGACCTTTCCCCTTAGTTAAGGGTCAGGAGGGCATGTCTACGCCAACCATAACTGCAGAAGACCCTGTTGCATTAAGCTTTTAGATATTCTAACAAACACATATCAGTGAAGATACTCCTGCTGACTTTCCTGTAGCATCAAAAAGGAGTTTTTCATGAGTGGTGCAATAATACAAGAATTCTTTCCAATGCATTCTGAAATGCTAAGAAGCCATTACTGTACTGAAAGATGAGCTGTAATACCCAACATATAAAGTGCTATAAGCTAGGTTGAGTGGTTGTATTAAAAACAAATCTCCACAGGATTATTTTGCCCAATGTTTTTATGCTCCCCACTAAATCAGACCGTAACTTTATTGCTTTGTGGTAATCAGAAAGAATTCTAAGTGAACAAACCCTTTCAGCTTTAGTTCATAATACACAGTAACAATGATTTTTGAAAAGGTTTTCAAAAATCTTTTTCTTTCTGATGTTACTTGCCTTACATTTTCCCTGGGTAACTACAATAAGTGTACATACCACTTTTTGAATTCTGACTTTAAGCAAGAGAGCTATTCACCTTTGATATTGGTCCAAAGTACTCTCTTAAAATTTCGAATCCATTGACACATACATTCTGGCATGAATATGAGGTTGTCTTCTGATTTTGTAGCGTTAGCAGTTTTGATTCTAAAGAAAATTACAGAGCCTGGGAGAATGGTAGCTTGACAAAATAAGGGGTTCATGGGATTCTCAATCTTGAACAGATTTTGTTATTCATTTTGAAGAAATATGTTTTCATTGAATGGTTTATGATGATAAAAGCTTACTTGAAAAAATGAGTTTTGCAGCTGACGGTGATGGTTGTAAAACAGTGCTTCTCTTCTGCTACACTAACTCATAACCAAGAGAACCATCAGAAAAATGTCTAATTTCACACATACAACTCACATTCCTCTTAGATCAAATAAATCTGTAGATACAAGTGGCCCTTCATATGTTTTTATGTATTAGAATTAGGATGAATGAGAAATATATAGAAAATTACTTGACTCTGCTGACCACAGAAGCTCACCTAAAACATTGCAACACCCTAGGGAAACCTTAACATTCTAATCACTCCACATATAGCAAAGAGTAGTTAGTTAGTACATGTTTTACATGTTTTTCTTCTTGAGCTAAAATAAGTCCAACAATCAGAAAAAAAAATATTCCAGGGCTGGAATACCTTTTAGTGACTGACTTAATGGATGCTTGCAGATGATTAATAATTTTTGTCTTCTTGGTTGATTACCTAAACTACATTCTCAATGAGATAAAAACCAGAAATCGTTGCAAGGTCACCAAATCTCAACACAAAAGGAAAAACAAAAGGGAAACTTGGCTTCTTTGGGTCTAAGCTAAAGAATTGGCACATCAGATTTGAATCTTTTCAAATTGCTATTTTATTTCATGTAAGGTCTACCTGACTGGGTAAGTCAAAATTAGTATTGAAATGTAAGGTCTGTGCTGCAAGATGGGCATCAAAATTCTGTAGTACACATGATGAAAACTTGTAATAGAAGGGCATCTGACTGTGTGTAAAGGGATAGGATATTAATTGATCAATGTGTGTTTTGTAAGATTTGGTGTGCAAGTTAAGATTTAGGGGAGTAGAAACAACTCCTAGCAGTGAGAAAGTACCTTGTCATTCTGGTGCCATGTAGTGCTTTGGGGCATTCTGCCAGTATTTATACAATGATTTGAAGAAATATGCTTAAGGTTCTTTTTAACTGTCTTTTGTTTAAGGTATCAAGATGCAGAAGTGTTCAGATAGCAGTTTATGACACAGGGTAAAATGCTGTGATTCCTAATGTGCACAGTGGGTCAGAGCTCGGTCACAAGCATTAATTCTGACTTGCCAGGAGTTTTTCCTCCTCTGTGCCATCTTCTTGCTATGTTAGTGGATCTAAAACCACTCTGGGAAAAAGTACTAAGGGTCATAAAGTAAATGTTTAAATAGATATTGGGGATGCATAGAATCATCCTTTGCTCGGAGCAATGTAGAATTAATATATATAGGTATACAACCCTTTCATCAAATCTATGGGTTGCAAATTTATTCTCTTTGTCAAATTTGTGTGTGGCAGATCATGTGCACTTAGAAACTAATATATCAGTTGTGTAGTTTAGACAGTCAGTGAAAACATTCATAAATGTAGCTCTTTGTGTTTTATTTGCACTAATGTGGACTAAGTGACAAAAGCAGCTTGGAGAATGACGTCTGTTGGATCTCTCCAGGTACAAAATATTGAAAACCAGAGACTTTGTCTCTTCTTAAACAAAACATAGAACATGGTGAAGATAAACTTTCCACTTGGTTGTGAGTCCTCATGTTTCATGACCTGTAATTATTCATAAGTAAATTCTGACTGTAAAAGGGGCCATGAGACAGAAATATGTAAAATCACTCATAGGTCACTTTTTTTTATTCCTTATATTCCCTGCTATGCTATACAGCAACATACCCACATCCAAAGTAATTCTCAGGATATTTTAAAAAGTATTAAAAACTAAAAGCAAAAATGCAAACTAAACATGCATACACATTTCTGATCTGGAAATCTGATTTAGAATCTAATTTTTTTTACATTTTCCTCTTTCTTTCTATATTTTTGAAATGTCCAAACTTTAGTGATGTGAGACAGGTTCATATTAGTGCCAGCATATATTTTTAAGGTGATCTTAACCCCTATCATGTTTATCTAAAGAAATGAGGCATGATATATATGAAAAGATAGCAAAGAAATATTTTGAAAAGGAAAACTCTGGGTTTTTTTTATTTGAACTACTTTATTTTTGTTTTCCTTGTTGAAGTTGTTCATATTGCCCAATATTTCCAGATTGAGATGGAGAGAACATTGTGTCATATTCAGAGAATGGGTGTGAATTAGTACATGCCTATTTCATATTTGGATCAATGATATTAACCTTGAAAAGCTTATAGTCAAAATCAAATCAAAATCCCTGTTCCTCAAGATATGATGCCTCTAAGCGTACATTATGTATGGTGAATAATGTGTCCTTTTACAGAAAACTTAAAGTAAAAGCTTGTGAAGTTTTCATCAGGAAATGTTAAAGGTTTAAATGTTGATAATTCAGGAGATGCTCTCTGTCAACAATATAACAGTTTGAGATGTTTGTTTGTATCCCTCTCCACAAGGTGGGTAACAGATAGATGTCACCTCACTAAATAACAAGTATTTATTTATATACTTTTTAGCACTCTATAGAAAAGTTAGAAACCATAACATTGAAAAAGATCTTTAATTTCACATTTAAAAAATTAGTGCAGCATGAACTTGCTGACTGTTGTACAAAAAGGAAATCTGAAGAACTTTGACAAGATCCCTCACAGGGTCCTGAAGGAATTGGCTGATGTAGTTGCTAAGCCACTCTTTATCATATTTGAAAAGCCTTAGCACACAGGTGAAGTCCCCAGTGACTTGAGAAAAGTAAATATCACACCAATTTTTAAAAAGGGTATTAAAGAGGACCCTGGGAACTACCAAACAGTCGACCTCTAGTGCAGGAGTCCCTGCTTAAGATTGGAGGGTTGGACTAGGTCTTCATAGGTCCCTTCCAACCCAAACCATTTGGCAATTCTATAAGAAAAGTAAGTGTTCTCTAGGAAAAGCAGTTTCTTATGTATCTTATGTAAGCAGTTATGTAAGCAGTTTCTTATGTATATATTCCTGTATCTGACTAAGTAGTTTTGTCTATGTTGAAATTAATATTCTCATTATGGAATTAAAATGTAAAGACTTGGTATAAGTATGTGAGAGGGCACTGCATGGAAACATCACTGAAGGAAATATGGACACTCGACCCTGAGTACTCTCAGTGCTCCTGGACCCAGGCTGAATATCAGTTCTTGGATCAAGAAAAAAATCAGAATTTTTTTTTTTTTTGCGCTTTAGCACCAAAATAGAAGAACAACCTTTACTGTCCTTCTCCTCTATTGTCTATATTTTAAGAAAAAGGGTTTGAATATTGGCATTTTCATCAGCTTTTCTTTTCTCACCATACTCTTTCTCCATAGAAAGAAGTGATTAACTTTGGGAAATAAAGAGAAAAGAAATTGCTTTCTGCTATTATTTGAAAGCACTGTGAAAAGAGATTATTAACTTCAGCCTCAATTCTGGTATACACCAGGCCAATGATGAGCAACAAAAATAGTCAATGGAAAGCAGCTATTCTTTTTGAGGCCTTCACAAACAACTGAACAGTGGGTAATGGAGAAAACCAACTGAGAAAATTACAAAGAACAAAGTTGACATTGACAGGAACTTTACAGGTAACGACTCCTTCCATTTGGCTTAATGTGTCTCAGATATTCAACAGCTGGACAACTTGAGAGCTTTACAGTTTGACATTGTATAAAGTGCATTCTTTTACTAGATTTTGCTTTCATTTTTTTTTTTTTTAAATGGACAGGAGTCATAATCATGACATGAGCAAAAGTTGAGAAATATTAATAAATGATGTATTTTTATCAAGGAAGTGTTCTCAAAGGAACTTGTGTCTCTCTAGCAGTTACATACAAGGAAGGGAGACAACTGAGCTTGTTCTACGTTGAGGTATTTTTGTACTTTTTTCAAAATGCATGTTCTGCAGGTATTAACTGAATGGGCATGAGCATTGTACGAGTGATTTTTTTTGTAATTAGAAAAGATGAATTTCTGACTGAAATGGCTTGATTTGGAGATGCCCACCTTAGAGCTTTTCGAGGTTTGCTATGATAAAATCTTTCTCTCTTTTTTTTTCCCATGAAGTACTGTGGGCATCCTAATTTGCATGACATTCATAGCTAGAACTTTTTGTAGCTACAATTTTTCTGAGACGATGCCCTGATAGAATTGCTTGTAACACTGGAAAAAAAACTATGTTGGAATCAAGTGTGTGTTTCCTTCAGCCCAAATTCCCCATCTGGTAGCAGCATTTCAGTTGGAAGCGGCTCAGATGAACAGGAGCAACATCATCATTAGAAGGCAAACTGCATCACAGCAGGGAGATGTTCAGCTCTCTGATATTAGTGGAATCCTGCTAAGCATATTTTTTTTCCACCCCATGCCGTTATTTTCAATTTTGGAATTTCTTACCATGAGCAGAATATTTGAAACAGTGGCCACCATCTCTCAGGATGGTGATAGGAAAAACCACATGCTAGATGGTCTTTTGAGGAATTCAGAGAGCCACTCCATTTCTGCATAAGGCTTTTTCTTGGTCTGAGTTGGATGTGTGACTAAAATGAGAAGTTGTTTTTAAATAGCCAGTTGTATAAAAATTCTTGCATCAAAACTGCCTACTCTCTTGCATTCGCACTAGACCCAAACAATAATCCATAACAGTAACTGTGAATTGAAATATTACTGACCACATAAATTGGCCTATGAGAACACAAGGAGCTGTTTCTCAGACTCACAAAATCTTTCCTTCTGTTCAATAGTGTTTTGATTTGGTCTGTTTCATGTCTTAAGCCTTTAGGAGAGACTATTCCAAAATGAAAAACAGTGCAAATGTGGTATTTAAGGTGTATGACGTCTGCCATATTCAGTCATTTTTTATACTTGAGTGTAAAGATAGAAGTTAATGATCAAAGAACACTTTTGCATTGAGAATCTGTTTAGATCTGTGATTTCTGATTATCGGTCATGCACGGTAGTAAAATTTACTGAATCTGGTAGCCTGATGGATGCAAGGCTCCTATGGCTCTGTCTTCACGTACAGACTGTAGCACGGCAGAGCTTATAAGCCTGAGAGAGTAAAACGCATACATGGCTGCACAGAGCAACATAAACAGAGTTCTGTGCCCTATCAGCACCCACGTGAACACAAGCACAGCACAGCTTGCCTCACCCTCTTTTTCCTCTCCAGCTGATCAGTATTAAAGTCTACTAGGCGCGTGTCTGTCTCTGGATGCATACACAACATGCAGCACTTCAGGAGCTAGCCTTACATAATCTTTTCATGATCTTGGAGATTCGCAGCCCCACTTGAGTTGCTGGTACTCAGACCTCTTCTACTTGCTGGCTAGTTGAGCATGAAGTTAAGTCTTATTCACAAATACCCAGTAAAAAGAGGGAGCGCACCTAAATGGAAGATACTAAGAAACAGGATTTAATGAGAAGATAGGACCAATTTCAGTGATCAAGGTCAGGCCTAACATGCTGACCGCCTAGCTATTTACAGTCAACCGCTTCCTTTTATTTCCTTTTCCTTCTATCTTGCACTTGCTCTTTCCTGGGCCACCTTGGTCCTTCTGTTTCTCCACCTCTATTCCCTTGCCTAAATGTTCCATATTAAGTTTCATCCATGTACACAATCCCCTTAGTGCAACCCATAATAAACTCTGCATAGACTTTACCTCACTTCTCTTAATGGGGTGACCCCCTCCACGGCCGTAGCAAATAACTCTCACTAACCGGCAGTGTGTTCTGAGATGGCCTTCTCAGTTCAGAGATAGCTTTGACTCATCTGGATGGATTTCACACTGGGACAAGGGTTATCTGCAGTGCTTTTGCTGCCCCTGCCAGCACTTTTAAATGACTGCTTAAATATATCTGTGGGCTATATAACAGTAAACAATGTTTAACATGGCTTAAGAATATTTATGCCAACCTATAAGAAAACCAGCCCCCTTCTTGATGGAAGAATACCATGTTTACTTGACCATTGAACCGCAATAATGATCAACAACGTAACTACAGTAAATATGCAGATACAGAGTTTAAACCAGATTGTTGATGGAAGCTTCCATTAGAGCTAATACATTCTTCTGTTGAGAAAATGAAATGAAAATACTTCTGTAGAATTGTGTGGCACTGAATTTTTTCTCTGATGATATTCGATTTACATGAATGCTTTCTAACTGAAGGATTTATTTTTTAAATAGAAGTGCAGGTGGGAGTCAGACACAATGAGATTTCCTGCTTCACTAGATAACTCTATGCAGATTAATGATTCACTTCAGCTCTATCTGAATAATATTAGTGTAGCAAATTATCCTGTAAAGTAGGATGCACTTTTCTGTGTCTTATGAGGCATTCACAAGAAGATACAGCACTATAACTTATGGAACTGTTCCTACAATGTGTTTCACAGATCTCACTGCTGAGACAATTACTAGGGAAAATGAGACCCAAGACTCATTTTCTTTCTTATCTTGAGGATTATGTTGTATATAATTTGGGAAAGGTTTAAGGGACTATTTAGACTATTTCCCTCCCACTCCCATGATTATACTATGGTCACATGAGCAGAGCAAGTAGAAAAAAGCACCAGCTGCACTTCAGCAGCTGTGTTAATGGTCTACTGCATGCCACAAGGCAGCTTGGTATTGCTCCGTTTTCACATTTATATCAGCAAACTTTATTCTCTGGGTTGCATTGAACTTGTACAGAACCAGATTTGCTCTAAGACTGTGCAGTTACTGTATCCATTGATATGTGTCTATTGATGCTGTTTGAAAAATAAACCAGACGTGCTCCATCCATTACCCCGTGGGATGGAAGCTCGGTGTTATGATGTACTGGGAAACTTGGCTTCAGAATGCTGAACAATTTCACTTTTTTTGATTGTGGAAACAAATGCAGCAAAACTCAGTGATACATTAGACTTTATTAGTATTAGTATTGGCATGCCACTGAGAATTTGCTGGTTGTGTTTTAGTAACCAGAACACCATTTGCTAAGCAAGTCCCCAACAAAAGAAGAGTTACTCTCGTAAAGAACAGTTTCCCAGTTGATTGGAAAGTAAGTGTGCTTTCATTACATTGACTTGCTTTGAGGATAATCATACAACTGCCATTAATTTTAGTCTGTTTTTCTGTACTAGTTGTCATTGTCACCTTCCTTAGAAAGCACAGTAAGTCATGGAATATGCCTTGTTTGTTGCCTGCATCACTGTGGTGAGCTGGTAGTGCATAGTGTAGCTGTCTAAGCTGGGACAACTGTCTTCTTGGTTCATGTTAAAGCTCTATATGTCTATCTGTCCCCAAAAGGAAAAGTGTTTCTAAGAAGCATGGATTAGCATCCTGTGTTGTCTTCAACCTACCCTTAGAAAGATCAGGAATAATATCAACCAGGACATGTTTTTGATGCATGTGCTTGTCCATCTTCCCTTCTCTGCAATTAGCATTAACAGTCTACCAATATTTAAAAACACTGGTCCTTAGTCCAGCTCTGTTTCTCTTCCCAGGAAATAAAATTTATATTACACAATACAGTCTTGCAGTTCCACTAGTGAGTAGACACTTGAAAGAGAAAAGAGGAGGTTTCTTGTGTCAGTGGGTTGCAGATAGCTTGGTGCTCTTGCAGAAGCCACTACAGGAACATTCAGAAGCTGGGACAGTAATAGTCTGGATCAGACTGAGAACTGTAATTGAGTAGTAGTTAAACCAGCTCTTCATGTGTATTCTTTTATTTACATTAAGAAGGTTCTTTTTTCCTTGTCTAGTTTAGATTAACAGAAATAATATCCACCCCACTATGACCTCCAATATGCTGTTTCCTCTCCACTGCTTTTTTTAATAAAATTTTGTTGCAGTTTAATTTACAAAGGGTGCTAAAAATAATGGAAGCCAAAGGGATATAATAAATTTCAGTCAAGCAGTACACTATATCAGAAGGTAAGAAACAAGACTTTAAACAAATCTTTTGCAAAATGTACAGGAAATGTTGTCGAAAGAAGGCTCTAATTTGAGAAGTCACTGTAGAAAGATTCACTCTCTCACACAGCCCAGTATTTCAAAGCAAGCAAACAATAAAAGACTTCCTGTTAATTACACCTCTTGGCCCCACAGAACCAATGCATCCAAGATGTTTTTTGACAATATTTAACAATGAGTCTTTCATGAAGTTTTGCAAATTTTAGGACTTCCACAAAGGAAGCTATATATACACACCTTTAATTATGAATTTATTGTCATATAGGCTGTAAATCACAGATCTTCCATGGTAGAAGCCCTAGCAATGTGTTTAACCTCAGTTGTTATCCATTCTACATATAGTCTTATTATGATAACTTGAGGTAAATCACTTATGTAAAATCAAAAAGTATTTAGAAGTACTCTAGAATGAAATCTCCAATTCTGTCATTTCTAAGGGCTTAACTAAGGGGGGAACAGTTTGGAAAGCTTTATTGTAAACAGTATTAGTGACACTGATCCAGTGATTACGATTATGATTATGATTATTTGTGGCCGCAAAGGAATACAGCTATAGAAGAGTTTGAGAGAGGAAAAGGCATTTGTGAAACAGGGCACAAGTGATTATATGATTCCTGTTGAAACAGTGGAATGAAAAACAGGTTTCTCCTGTTCTCTGGAGTGCTTATTCTATTCTGTTGAAGAAAAATATTGATATCTTGAGATAATCATCCATGAATGCACAGTTACACGTGTGTTATTCAGATTGAAATAAATACAGCCTCACTCACTTTTTATTCCCAATGAAAAACTTCGGTTATTAGGGACTTGTCTTCCTGACTGAAGCTATTGTGAATCTAACCATGTTCTCAGCACTTGCACAGAAGGCAGGAATGATAATTGGAGGTAAACATTTTCTTTGCTTCCATCATCAAGTGTACTGCAGTATTTGTAGTACTCTGCCATTTATCATATTTTCTATTTTACAGTAATTCTACCTGGTGGTTAATAAATACCAATTTGAATCTTCTTACTGTTTCTTTCATCACTTACTGTAGGACCTTCTTTCAGTGGCTTTGCTGATTGTCTAAGGATTCACAAGAGATTTTGTGTGGACTAAGTCTGTATCTTGCAACTTCCTTGCATTAAGTATTAAATCAACACGGTTCTCTTCAGGATATCCTCTGGCATCCTCATGTGCAGACTCAGCAGTGCGTCTTAAAAATATTAAGTTGCTATGTGTTCTGCTTTATTAATGGAAATACCCATTTCTTTTCCTTGGCTTCAGTTCTACCTCTGTAACATATAGCTGTTACTAGGTTAAAAGCAAAGTAAACCAAACCCACATCACTAATGTATGTCATTCTGCAATTGCAAATGTATTTGTGGTTTGCATTTCAACAAGCTTGTGACAGAAATAAACCTTGATAAATCAATGGAATAGGCAGGTGAAATGGACCATAATGAGCACTGATTATATGTTTACATTCTGTTTGTAGTGATATTTGATGTGTCTCTGTCCTTTAAAGCTTATTTATGGTCACAGTGCTGAGTTACATGATTAAAACAAGAATGTTTTCTAGAATGACTTCAGCATGATGTGATTACGTGTCAATAGCTTAAAGCTATGGGGTTTCTTTAACTGAGACAGAGTTGTAACAGAGTTTGGCAACTCTTAAACATGACGGAAAGTGTACATCTATAAATACAGAAATGAAAACAATCTCACTTCTACAAATTGAAAATACTCCAAACTTTCCAAATATTTTGCTGAAATGGCACCTTAGCAGTTACCTACTAAGCTACATGTAATTTAGAGTGCTTTTTAATTCTATTTTCAATGTTTCTATTGGCCTAATGAAACTAATATTTTTTAGAAATGTTAATGGAGAATTTAGTTCTATAGTTAGAGAGTGTCACTGTAATCTGAGGCCATATTGCATTTCTAGCAGAAAAAAAATCACATATATTTACGGTTCTTGGTTTGGCAAGTATTAAGAAATTGGAATTAATTAATAATCATGTACTTAAATGCATTTTAACAATTCTTCAATTTTATTTTTCAGATTTTCCAGATTGCATATGTTATTGTGAAAGCAGCTAACTCACCTCGTCCCGGGAATTGGATATTAGAGCGTTCTCTGGATGGTGTAGACTATCAACCATGGCAGTACTATGCTATCACGGACAGTGAATGCCTGACACGCTACAACATTCATCCCCGTCCTGGAACTCCATCCTATATAAAAGATGATGAAGTCATATGCACTTCTTATTATTCCAAAATCCATCCTCTGGAAAATGGAGAGGTAAGATTAGATGGTCTTCTGTGTAGTGTAACCTGACAGGAGAAAAAAAACCCTTTGATTAACTGGCAAATCTACCTTCAGCAGGCAGAGTGTTTTGGTAGAGCTGAAAAATGTGGAGACAGTCTATTTGCAAATTAAAAACCCCTCGTCTTACATGGTACTGTATAAATGCATGAAACGGTCACTCTAATAAGCATATTCTACAAAGTAAACTAAGAGATAAAAGAGTTATTAGGTAGGCACTAGTACTTTCAGGCACCTTTTAAGTGCTTGAAATATGTTGCCATGTCATTTGTGAACAAAGATGAGAATACTGGGAAAAATCACAGACACAGTGAAGTCATTAAAACACTTTTCTTTTAGATGTGTTTTTGGTCTCTGTGTGCAAGCCAGGATGTCAAATGGTAATGATTTTAGTCAGAGTTTAATTTAATGCCTTTAAGAGCTTGTACTTGACACTCTGCCCCTCTTTATGCCTACTCCTTCTTCTCCTGTCAGAGGCCTCTATTATTTTATCGTAAGTCCAGGCACATGAATCAGGGACTAGTCATTTCTTTTAACTGAGGGTATGCAAAAATATGGTGGGCATGAGGATCTGTGGTTGAAAGAGCAAGGCAAATATAACAACAGTAGCTGAAAACGCAGTATTTTCAGTCACTTAAAATGACAAGAAGGAAAACCAATTGCATTTTTTTTTCCACAGGTATTTTTTCCAACACTTGCTTTGCAAATAGCTTGGTAGTTCAAGGAAAGAATGTGGTTTGAATGTTTACTAGGTCTAAAGTATTTATTTATTTATAGATTCTTTGATGGCTAATGGTGCTCTGTGAAATTTTAATCTCAGTATTTATCCTTCTGTTAATTTTTTTTCTATCCCATTTTTTATGGAAAGAGGTATTAAATTACTTTATTTTGTTCCCCTAAATGCAAAACATCATTCACATGCAAAATTGTTAATACAGTTATTTTTGAGTCCTGGTCATAGATGTGTGTAGTTTGTTTATGTTCACAGAAAATTTCTGATGCCAGTTGCAAAAACTGAAAAATACAGCTTTCAATGAAAATATCCTGCTGATACACTTTAAAAAGATATAAACTTGGGTCTAGAGGCATCTTGGATTATCAGGAGCTATCAGATAGGAAATAATTTGCATAACTAGGAAAAATCATTGCAAATATTTTGTATGTGTATTTGTATCATTTGAATGGGTATTTTGCTCTTATAAAATCTAGCAGGAGCAGATACAGTGATATTAAAAGAAATAGTGCATGCACACGTACTATGTTTTCAAATTGGTTTCAACTGGGTGCTTTTTAAAGGGTGAACAGAACAAGACTTAGCAGTTTATCACTTGCAAATAATTTTTTTACAGTTTCTTTGGGAGAACATGTCTGCGCTGAAAATATAAGGCAAAATTAATTTTTCTAATAATTAATTTAATTTACATTGTTCCATTTCTTTGATTATCCAATTAAATCAGTTCCTCATGTTCTTCCTACATCTTCTCAGTCCAACTTGACTGAGTTAAACAGCAAAGAACTTTATTCAGCACGCTAGTATATACCCATGACTGAAACACTGACCTAAAGCCTGCAGAATTGAATGGAACTTAATTCTGATCTTAGGTGTGCAATTAATAACTTTGAACTTGGTGAGATGTGCTGCAATTAATGATCTGTCCTGAACCTAGTAAATGACCAGCATCTGATACATGGTTTCTTTAAGTGGGTAGAAGACTGCAGGGAGGAACACTTCTGTTCCACACCACTTTGCAAAGGAGAGTTGTTAGATACAGGCATACTCTACAAAAGGCATGTCATTCCACATCTCAAGCCACTCTAAGTTAATCTTACCTCGCTCAGGTAGTTATTAATCTGCAATATGGCCCTTATAAAGACAGAGAACACCTTAACATAAAAAGCCTAAACCTTTACTTTTATAGAGACTGGAAGAGTACCATTCCACATGAAGTAATCCATTTACATTTACATAATACTCCTTTCTTAAGTAAAACTTTAGTTTCATCTGTGCGAGCAGCTAAAGGCTGCAGTAAGAACTATGTAGCATTTACACAGAATTAACCCAGGTTAATTCTTTTTCGTATTTTGTCAAACACATAACATAAAAAATAATAAAGTTTCTACCAATATAAGATTTACTTGCAGTTGTTTGGCTCCTGGTCTTTCAGTAGAACTACATATGCATATAATATATTTTTGTTACAGGATAGGAATTTTTTCTATAAATCAGATATTACAGTAATTGTGTAAGACTGACAGAGTTATGAAATGTACATTATGTCCCTTTGCTTCAAAACCCATGAGTTATTTAGGCACACCATTCTGGTGTACACCCAGGAAACCTGATGAAGTTCAGAAGGAAAATAGATCAGCAAACCAGTGCCCATGCCAGATGTACAATGCACAGTACAATGCAGTACCGTCTGAGGTTAAAACCAGTCATCTTAGAAAAGTCAGACTATATTCTTCTTATGTATACTTTCAATGAACATTTTTGTAGGTGACTTGACTCATTAGCATATTCCTAGAAATGTTTATTCTAAGCCACATATTTTTGTAATTTAACATTGTTCCTATTTGCAGCAGTAATGTTATCTTGGTCAGTCACAAAAGTAGAACCAACAACAACTAGAACAACAACACAAATAAATAAAAACCCTATGTGATTTATCTTCAAATCAATGCAACTAGCACAAGTTTAAGTTTGCTCAATCAAATGTGAACAAACAATCTGTAGACCAAGGAGTATTTGCAAAAAATAATTACCTTGACTATTTTCATGAATTAATAGAAAATTGCATTGTGAATAAACAAAACTGAGAAACTCTCAAATAAAGAAATTTCTTTAAAGGTGTAGACTTGAATGCAGAAAGATTGCCAGCATTCTGGTTTCCAGACTGTCTAAGATCAGTGATAGCTGGAAAAATAGGGTTTCTCTATATCACATTGGCAAAGGTAGACTTTTAGCATAGATGTTTCTGATATGCAATCACAGAATCTTGGAATAGGTATGAATGTGTCATCTGGTCCAACCTCCCTGCTCAAACAGGGTCATCCCAGAGCACATGGCACAGCGTTATCTCAGACCATGTGGCACAGAGTTGTGTCCAGGCGGATTTTGAATCTCTTCAGTGAGGGAGACTCTGCAACCTTTCTGGGCAATCTCTTCCAGGGTACAGTCATCCACACAGTAAAGAAGTTCTTCCTCATATTCAGGTGAACTTCCTGTGCATCAGGGTCTGCCCATTGCCTCTTGTCCTATTGCTTGGCATCCCTGAGAAGAGCCTGAATCCATCCTCTTGGCACCCTCCTTTCAGATACTTATGGACATTGATGAGGTCTCCTCTCAGTCATATCTTCTCAAGGCTGAACAGGCCCAGCTCCCTCAGCTTATCCTCGTAAGAGAGGTGCTCCAGTTCCCAAATAAATGTAAATGGTAAAGTTTCCCAAAACAATACTTCCAAATAAAAAAAGAAAGTTCCTCTCTCTCAGTGTCTTTAAGACAGAAAAACAGGGGAAAGAGATTAGGTATCTTTATGAGTTACTCATTAACTTTTACTGAATTGTTTTAATGGTTTCTTGCTTTCATGGTAATGTTTTTTTTACACTAACTGAAAAAGACCCATTCATGTAAGGGTTAATAACTAGTGAGATGAATCTGATAATTTTAGGTAAAGAAGAATACTCATTTTGTTCTTATTTTTACTTAATACCATATCAGAATGGTGTTTATTTTTTTCTTTATTTTCTCAGGTGATCATTAGTTAAAAAACTGAAAATCAGCAGGTTACCTTAGTGATTTTTGCTTCATTTCCCTGACACAGGATCCTTTGATGTTTATACCTAGTTTGTACTTTTTTATTGAAACCTTTCTTCTTCTGCTAGACCCCAATTTGTGTCAGAGCTTCTCTACCTTGATGACTAGGTGGATGTAAGACTTTGGACATTAGCCTCCAATGTCGTGATTTTATTTTCTGTGAGATGCTGAAAGATTTCTTTTAGTGAAAGCTTGTTTGACGTAGCATATATTTTTATTTTTTAATTTTGATACATGGGAATCTCCTCTCTTGCTTGCAGTAGTGTCAAAGCTGTATCCTCTGAAGACGTCAAGTGCAAAGTTTGATAACTGTAGCATGTTAGGAAAATGTGTATCTTTTCATAGAAAATGACACATTTTACTTGGTTTATAGTTTCATAGGAAATAAAATTGGAGGTTACACTTGCAAAAAAACATTCTTAAAACATACATAAATGTAGAGTACTTTGTATAGGCTACTAAAAAATAAATATTAAAGTCAAAAATAATTGTTTTGTGGTTTTTTCAAAATCAAATAATTCTTTGTGCAAGCAGATGTTGAAAGTCAAATACAATGAAGACAGTGGATGAAAAGCTTAATTAATTTGATAGGAAAGCACTCTCTTTTAGTTAGAAGTCAAAAAGAACTTCCCCCCATGTTCTGGGAAATATTGAGTTTCTTTAAATGAGGCTTTCTGAAAGTATTTAAAAAAAAAAAAGAAAAGAAGGCTATGAATTTAATCCCCGCCTTTTAAAATCTTAGTTGGAATACCCAATTGACTGTCTGTTCTGTCATCACATAGAGGTGTTCTGTCAAAGTTGGTTCGAAAAAATTATAATCATTACTGTGGTACGGAAGGTATGTAAACTTCCAAAGATAAGAAATCCTTCCTTCACTGTGGGCAGAAGCTGTCTTCAGAATATGCTGCCTCAAAGGCTATTTCTGTTAGAGTTTTGGATACACAGTGACAATGGAGAGGTGAAATTTTGCAATTCAGTAAACATTTCCTTGTACTGAGTAAGAGAAACAATCTCTGATCCTCCTGTGTGAGATGCCTTTCATGTTATTTTCAGTTGCTGAGAATGTTCTACCTTGACATCTAAAGATTGAAAAATTAGAGGTTATAAGACCTATATTTGAAGGAAAGTAGTCTGATTCTAGAAACAAGAACGATGCCTAATTGCAGTATACCAAATGGACCAAATTTCCAAAATGTTTGTCTGGACACTTCATATCAAACACAGTCTTTAGTGTTACTTGATTCTTTTCAGCAAGAAGCATTTGTGAAGCAATCAGTGTTGCCATCAGAGAATTGATAAAATGATACTGATAATGACTATCAGTCTGTTATTAAGGAGTGACAATCGTTGAGGGTGGATAGGGAGGGGGACCCCAGCCTAGAGGCTTTCCTTTTACCTCTAGCTCTGGAGGGGAGCGATGCTCCCTTCCCCTCCCCCCACCACGTGGCCCCCCCATGGCTCTTGCAGAGACCACAGGATGGGGCAGCAGCAGGGAGAGCAGGCAGAGAGTGTTTATTGTTCTGGGTAATGACTTAAATAGCTCTTGGGGGAATTATAAAGTGACCACTGGGAGTCCAGGAGGTCTCACAAAAAACCAATGACAATAAGGGGTTACAACCAATAGATGACCTCTCAGTTATCTCTTAGACATTCCAAAGGTACAGGTAAGACTAAAGGAACCTTGGGAAGAAGAGAGGTTTGCACAAAGAGTTACAAAGCCATTTTGGAAGCATGTTCATTTTAAACAACTTTAAAACTTCTGCATTACTGCAACAAAGGAGGTAATATACTTACACATTTGCTATTTTCAGTTTTAAACTGCATAGTATTTCCATGTTCAAATTGTTCCAGGCTCCAACAGCTCCTCCAAAGTGGGGCTCCGCTGACTTGGGACTGATTGGAAAAATGGGCTGAAGGGTCCAGTCCACTGTTTAATTAAAGGTACGAATGATAAATCCACCAGGCAAACTTATAAGGAGAGGCCAAGACCCCCCAGCAAGGCAGAAGCAGGGCCTGACATGGATCCCTCTCCTAAGAAATGGGGGAGCTGCAGCTAATTTGCTGCTAAAAACATGCCAGCATTGTAGGATAAATCCTAGGTAAAAATTGGAGACCAAAAGACTTTGGCAAGAGCCGTCCATGTGAACAATGGAGTCTAAAGTTCTCTGAGTCCTGGTGCTAGCCTTTAATAAGAAATTTCCTTCTGTCTTCTCTCTGGTCATACTCATATTCAGCCAGCACTCAGGCTGATGCAGAGGACTGACAGGGAGGGGAGTTATGGTGGGAATTAAGTAATCTATCTCCTTCCTTTTCTGCAATGAGTTTTCCTATCACTGTTATTATAGTGGAGAGAATGATACTGCAGTGAAGGTGGTGCTTCAGTTCTGCTCTTTCAGGTGCTTAATCTCTTACCTTTCTTGTGATGGTAGCAATGTAAGTGTGGGGTAAAAAAAAAAATGTTTTTGTGGTAGTAAAAACTAGTCTGTGTAAGCATGTTCATTACTCTATTTTCTTCAGTCAAATGGAAGCTCAAAGTGTGAACTAAACATGTAAAGAAGAAAAATAAACAAAAACAAGTTCCTTGATAGTAATTTTTATTTAGAAAGTATAGAAAGTTATTTTTTAATTTGTTAACTTTCCATAGCACTTGAGTGCTTTTACTAGGCCCCTTTTTAAATGCATCTCTGTGCTGCATATCTCAGCATTCTTGGAACTTCCTGCAACACCCCAGTACTTTGCTGAGCTTGCCTCAGGCCAGTGATGCCATGAACATTGAACTCTACTACTTCCCAAGGTTTGCATGCCAGATTTCTCCTCATCATACCATAGCTTGTCCTGTTTGGTGTAGTCTCAATGATTCACAGAGAAGTAAGGGAAGAAAAAGAAATTTTCATAAGAGTCTAAGAATGTCATTGCTAAGAGCACAGAGGGTCAGAATTTTGAAAGTACTCAAAATTGAAACATTTTCAGTTGCAAACTGAAAATTTTATGGTGGCTTTTTTTATTATTAATAAATGATACGTTGTTTCTAAAAAAATTGCCGAAGAGTTTGTCAATCGCAGTATTGAGATTGCTTTTATAATTCCTATTTTTAGATTGACCCTTTCAGCTCCTAATAAGCATCTTTTTTTTTTTTATTGCAAAATAATTTTCAAGAGTCTGAACTCTTAGTTCCCCTTGAGTAACTGTGATAGGTTTCTTTTCAAATGCATAAGATGTACAAAAGGTATCAACAGTAAAAAGTAATGCAAGTAATATCTGTCTCCTTGCCCTTAGCTGCAGTCACTCTAGGCATTTCTCATGAGTATGCTAAATTTCCATGTATTTGACTTGCATCTGTACACCTCCTTAGAGAATTTGTGGTTATGGCATATGTTGTCTCATGCAATTATTTTCTTGTTGTATTGTCATTGTAAAAAAATGCATGATACAAAAAAAAAAGGTAATAATCTATTGTTAATGATTGAAACTGTTCAGAAATTTAAGCGGATTTTACTTCCAGCATTGCAGTTTAGACAAAGACGTTAGACTAAGAATAATGAATACAGTCTGAGTCAGGAATTCCAGAATAGGGATTTGTGAACAGTTTTTTTCAGTTTGATGTCTGAACAGGGAGAATAGCAGTAATTTAAAATAATTCAGTTTTTTTTTTGTTCCAAACAAATTTTGATTGACATGGGTTGTTCCAGGTGATGCAAAATGAAAACATTTTATTTGGTCATTTCATTCTTTTTTTCAACGCAAAGACAATGAAAACAAACTTCAGAAAGCTGTGAATGGAGGACATTTGACACTCATTTGCCTGGAAAGCATAAGAAAGCTTCAGCAGGTAGATGTCAGATGCAAACCTTGCATCTAAGATATACTACTTCCCAGGTTTTTAGTACTGCTTCCCAGTTTTTAGCATACTTTGAGTCAGGCTGTCTAGACAGGTGGCATAGCTTCATTTTCTAAGAAATAATGAATTAGGTTTTTTCTGGACTGAAATCCAAGTGTCCCATTAGCTTAGGATCATTCTCATCTTCTTGCTTTTTTTGTCTTACACTGCACAGTTAGTATTTTGTAGTGATTAGTAGTAAGGACAGCCAACAGGATACATGGTTCTTAATATTAAAGATTTTTCACTTAAGTCAATTATAACTTTTGGATCAAGTCTTCTGTGAAGGCTGTTAATCTCATTTTATTTAGTGTTGCATCAATACAGAGGTTAAACAGTCCCTGCTTAACATTCTTGGATTACTCAAACTTTGTTTTCCCTGTTGGTCTTGGTTTATATTTTGTTTGCTTCCCCTCCCACCCCCCGCTTCTGACTACGGCAGCTTCAGGAACATTTATGTTCAAGCCATGGTTTTGGATATCATCTTTTTGTGTGTAATTGGTTTCAGTGAAATGACTGTGATAACCTCTACTTTTGAGTCTTCTTTTTTGAGTGTTTTGAAAGGAAAG
>NW_020955265.1:1415688-1446827 GCF_003031625.1 Empidonax traillii
TTTTTTAATTTGTCCTAGTAAAAACTAAACTTGCGTATCTAATCTGAGAAAAAAAAAGGCCTTTAACAAATTACTGTCAAATGGATACATTTTACATACTCTGTGTACACAATGCTATATTGCCTCACTAGCATAATATTAACATTTCCTGTTTTTCTACTAGGCATTCAAAGATATATAAAAAGAAAAAACCAAAGTAAATATTTGATATATGTGCTCAGTATCATGGGAAAGTGTTGAAAACATATAGAATTTAATGTAGGATAGGTTTAAATTATTTTATTATGCATGATGAGAATTGACTTTGCAATTCAAATCTTGTACAACTAATCTTGCAAGTCAGTAATTTAAAAACTGCGTTATAATAATATTCACTGTAAATTTTTGCCTAAGAAGAGAGAAAGGAAACTTCCAGTAATATTTTCAAGTTGATAGTACATCCCAAGCCTGAGTTTCTGATATTTAATATTATAGAAATATTATAGAAAAGAGTAGTGGATATAAAATGTACAATGTACTTCTAAATTACTCTGCGAAGGGGGAACAACTGTGTAAAACTACATATAAGTAGTATTGCAATTTCTCATTACTGTAAAAACAAGAGATTTTTACTGAAAAATCTGTGTGAGCCAAGTTGGAATGAAAGTTTCTTTTGTGTAGTTAGACAGTCCACTTTTCTATCTTGGCATGTCTTCTGTCCTTGAGCAGAAACTCATGTCATAATTCCCACTGTTTCTTGGGAAAAAGCAAAACTGCATAATCATATGAATCATAATATTTAAACAGTAATGAAGTTGCAACATGCAAAAAACATACCATACAGAGCAGACTTTTTTTAAAGAGTCAAATTGACTAGACTATTTTCCTTTTTTCTTTAGCATTCATAATTTATTCCTCACAATGCTTACTGAAAAGAGATGTGTTGCACATCTTTATATCTTTATATCTTCTCTAAGTCATAAAGGTTGGATTCATGCCTATAAATGTAGTTTGTAACTCAACATATTGTTTTAGTTGCCAAGGGAAATGTTACACTGAAGTCTTGATGCGTGCTTGAAAAGACACAAATTTGTCTTTTTGGTCTTGTAGCATATTTTTGGTCACATTTGATAGCTGTCAGTTTTATTCTGACGGCAAAACAAGAACAGTGGGTGCTTGCTAACTTGGTGAGTGTTTTCCTCTTCTATTTGATTAGGGGAACTGAAGGTCCCCTGCGGGTTGTTGTTTTGGGGGTGGGGGCAATGATACTTGAAGTCCTTTTCTTTCCTTTTTTTTTTTTTTTTTTTTTGAGAAGTTGTTAAACAGTCATGGAAAATTACTGGAAGAAAGAATAGCTGATTTATAAAAAAAAATTATTTTTTTTAAAGGTAGAATTTGTTAAAATCCAGGTGGGCTACATGGAGGAGTAATTTTAACCGCTAAAATCTCATTGAAGTAGGGACATACAAATAGGTCAGCTTGAGTACAAATGTAAGTGTGCTTTCATGTCAGTGCAAAAGAATTGTATATTAAAGAAAATCAAAGCCAAATAGCATAGTTAACCTGGAAATTTCAGTTTAAATGGAATTTACATGGAATTTTCAGTTTTAAGTGTCAAAGAAATTCAACAGAAGGAAAGTTGGTCAATGAGGCACTGTAATACCAATGGAAAAATTATTTGCTTGAGGTTTAGAGTGCAGAACACATGAATGAAGAATGCATAGAGGCAAGCTGGATAAGTAGACAGGTTGCTTTTTCAAGCGTATCAGAATAATAAAGCTTGTAGGCAATTGAGACTTAGTAGGAGTGCCAAGGACTGTAAGTCCACAGCAGGTTAATTCTGTGACTTGAGCTTCTTATGGAGGGACATAAAGAAGTAGCTACAGTAGAGCTTTTCTTTGTTTTAGAAGTTGGAGAAAGAACAATTTTAAAAGAACAGTTTAAAGGCCTTTGCAGACTTGTTCCCCAGTTTTCATTGCTGGTCATGTTGTCATATGGTAGGGAATATCCCTGTGATCAGTTGGGGTCAGCTGTCCCAGCTGTGCCCCCTCCTAACCCCTTCTGCACCCCCAGCCTCCTTGCTGAGGGAGGCGGGCTGAGAGGCAAAAAAGGGCCTTGATGCTTTGGAAGCACTGCTCAGCAGTAGTTGGAATACCTCTGGAATAATATCTACACTGTTTTCATCTCAGATCCAAAGCAAAGCCCAACATAAGACACTGTGAAGAAAATTAACTCTGTCCCAGCCCTAAACTCTGTCCCAAAAAAACTCTGTCCCGAACTAGCACACTAGTTGACTACATAAATCCTATTATTTTATATCAGATATCATAAATGAAATCTGAAAAATCCAAACAATTGAGGGTTTGACAAAACTCTGCCAAGTTTAGTTTTTGTAGTCAAAGTAAGCAGTACTGTTTTTGTGATTTTGCAGCTATTAATCACAGTAGGAGCAAAGAACAAAAAAGTTGTTTTCATGCACATAATTCTTTAATCTCCTGTCTTTTACAGGAGATTTGTGATGCTATTCCTGGCCTGGGGTGCTCATTCTGTGCTACTTAGAAATGGATTTTTTTCTCACTGACTTTTCTTATAGTAGACTTTGTAAAATATCTCCAAGTCTGAACAGGTCAGGTTCAGAGTTGGAGACATATCAAAGTTTCGTGCATTCTACAGCTGAATGTCCTATTTATGTTTTCTTTTTAAAAAATTATAAATGTTTTTAAAGGCACTAAATGCTCACCATTCACAGGGATCCCATCTGGTTTTCAAAAGTATTCATCAGTTCATGTTCAAAATTATATGATATGACACGGGTTTTGCTAGAACTTAGGCACCATCACTGTACAGTAATTGTAATGGACTTTTCCACACATAGATTTGCGCCAAAAGGTTTTGTTAATGTTTTCTCAGTCCAAAACTCTTCAGAGTTGTGGTTACAAACAAAAATGTTGCAGTAATGTAAAAAACGTATTTCCACAGTTTATTTAATGATAGCATTCGGGAGCAGATGTACTTGTTTACTGTTTGAACAGCTTAAATCCACACGTTCTCCCTCTTTTACATCAGCAGTTGTGTTTGGAAGCCCTTTGCAATTGCTTACAGCTGTTAAAAGTTCCTGTGGATTTTCTTTCTACTGGTCACAATTCTGTACTGGCAGTAATTTGTCTGTAATTCCACAATGTAGTGCACAGTGCATCGTATTCAGGAAAAAAATACGGTGGGAAGGGCCATGAGTAAAGGAAGTCGTAACATCTTGGTAGGAAAGGAAGGATGAGTTTTGTTTGGATGGGGTTTTTTAATATTGTTTGGTTTGGCATACTTAGAAATCTTTTAGTTAAATCTGGGGATCGGAATGCTTTTTATTATAATCCACAAGAAAACATAACTTTCCTGTTTTAGTTATTTATTTGAAATTACTCGTCTCATTCATGATCACTGTCCAAAGAGAAGCTTAGTACTTTAAAAAGTAGTAGAGAAAAAATATTCTTTTAAGATAATGTGTCATCCCATTTCAGGGCTTTCTTAAAAAATAGCATAATTTGGATTTTAATGTTGTGCTTTTTGGGCACTTTTGAAGAATGTGTTTGACGGACCACTATATTTCATCCTGTAAGCAGAGAGGTGGTCATTTTTAACTCAGTAATGCCAGCGTATTTCACCTCTGCTTGATCCGAACTCAGAATAACATAATCCTCAGAATTGCTTTGCAGCTGGAGTTGCCATTGGCATCAGCCATTGAGTTCCTGTGACAGCAGCTGTTTCACACTGACAAAGTGTAAACCAGAATGACAGTGGTAGTACAAATTTTCAGATATCAGAGGTCAGAACATTGTTGTGTATGATGGAATTTAAACCAGTTATCATTTAATGATTTAAAATAAGTCACCTGCAGCATTATGTACTAGAACCTAGAACACGTAGCCAATCTACTTGGTTGTAGATAACTCTTACTGGTTCAGTGTGCTTCATTTGTGAGAATATTCCTATAAGGGCCAAGCCTTCAACTTTTTCTCCAACAACTATCTTGTTATGTATTACTAAGCACAAAAAAACTTTTTTGTTGTATTAAGAGGTGGAGTCTCACTTCTAAGTACACTTTGAAGAGCCGGTAGAGCACAAACCATCATTGTTGTGTTAAAGTAAAGTACAGTATTCCAGGCCTAACGTCTTGCCTGGGGTTTGCATAACTCTTGCTGAAACTACAGCATGCTGCAATGTTTCCACTTATTTAAGGGAGTTACAAAAAGAAAATAAAATCTTTAAATTGCAAGTATACTTTCAAGGTAATCAAATTCCTGATTGTTCTGTGATTTATTAACTATTGTTCTGACAATGAGCAGTCTGTTTAAAAGTATGCAATATGATGTCTTTGACAAATTGTTTCTTGTCCAAAAATGACAAGTATGAGAATTACAGGAACCACAAAAAAGCCATGGCTTGAACAGGGAAATTAAGTTTCAGGTGAAATTAGAAAGAGGAAAATGACAAAAGCGAGTTAATCAAAACTGAAGAGGTGAAGCCTTATTTAGCTTAAGCTGTAGGGTATAGTTGTCAATGACACAATAGTATTTGCTAAACAGTTTGTTAAACTGACATTTGCCTGTATTCTTAGGGGGAATAAATTAGTTGAGATAAAATTTGACATACATAGCCCTTGACATTTTAATGCAAGTTTAAGCACTGCATTTCAAGCAGCTCTTGTACTCATTAGCAAGGCACAGAAGGGAGTTGTGCTTTCACTTACTAAACCATTAATTTATTAAGATAGTGAGATATTTATTAGAAATACAGCAAACCTTGCCAAATATACAATTTCTGATATACAATTATTATAAATATGTATTTATGATGAAAAATTGGATGCTGAGTTCTGATATATGCTTCCATCTACTATTCTAGTTGTGAAATCAGCTCTAATGATAGATTAGGTCTTACAGTAAGAAAACACAGAAATTTTGTCTTTAGGGATTAAGTATAAGATGCCAAGAGATTAATTAATCAGCAGTTATTTCACATCTACTGCAAATGAGCTATTTGCAACAGATAATTAAAGCTGGTATTGGATAGGAGAATTATGAGAGCTACTGAATCACCTGTTGAAAAATTTACGTTCAGTATTGTCCATCTTCATATTGATGTGCTTGCATAACTTGAGAATTTGAATCAGGGAATACCTTTCTCATTAAATTATTCTAATGCTGACATTTCTGTTTTCTCTACTGCTGATTATCAAGTTGCAAGTCTTTTTACTCAGCACAGAAACTTTTCTCTCCTGTATGCTGCTGTCTGAGATTAGATTTTAGTGAGAAATTGACCTTTCTTGACAATATTTTAGAGTCAGACCATTGCCTTACACAGAGCATAAGGCTTGAGGCCCCCAGTCTTGATATGATGTACCAAATAAACTACTGAGTACTTTAACAAAGTGAGTTCTTTACCACTACTAGCCAAAAAGATATTGTAGAGTGATGTTCCCACTCCATACTTGTAACAGATTACAAGAAGTAACCTTTTATTTTTGTGAAAGAAAGTTACAATTTATCATCAGTGAAAAGCATTGGAGATGCTGTTTTCTTGAAAAGATAGTGAGTATAAAAACTCCGTGCCAAGTAGCCAAACAGCTGGAAATTTTATATCCTACAAACAGGTTGAGATTGACTGCACTCAAATATCTTGACATAGTAACTTCAAACACCAAAGCTCTAAGTAGGAAGATACACCACATGGATATTTTAAATTTGTATGAGAACATGGTGCAAACTTTAAATTCTTAGAAACTTTGTAAGTGTTAAAGTAACTCAGCAGATCATAATCATGCAGATTGGTATCATTTTTACTATTGCATTAGTAAAACAACAGAGGCAGCTAGCATGATGCATGCTTGCATATCAGTTCATGCCAGAAATGTGCACAGAAGGAGGGCTGGAAAGAGTGGTTTTATGCTCAACAATGGTGGTGAGGCACAGGCTGGGCACAGTACTCAGCTCTGGCTGATGTAACTGCAGAACCCTTAATTCAGGCTGAGATCCAGAGGCAGGATGCAGATTTGAGCTTCTGAGGCTGCAAGAACTGCCTGGGACCTTGCTGAGGTTGAGGGAGAAAGAGGCTGTGTCCTTGCCTGTGGAATGTTTGATGTGGCTGGAGGGGATCTGTGTATTACCACAGTAAAGAACTGCAGGAGGATGTCAACAGTCTGTGCACTGTCAGAGGTGACAAGAAAGAGATTAACTGATTTTTCTCTGGGACTCTGAAGCCTGAAGCCACAACTGTATGAAAATAGAGGCAGGCAGAGTCTATACCTGATGGTGATGAAGACTACAATATCAGTGACTTCTGACACCAGGACTGGTACTTCTTCTTTGCCTGCAGATGGGCAGCTACGTGACAGTTCAGTGCCTGGTAGCAGGCAATGGGCTGGGAGCTCTGTTCAATGAGACATGAGCCTGCTTTGCCTGTGTCACCCTGAAATATCAGGAGGAAACTGGGTGACAGCACTGATGTACACCAAGTGGAATATAAGCCAGCAATGTGCCCTTGCAAGTAAAGAAAGCTGGGAGTATCCTGGGCTGCATTATTTAGACAGTCACTAGCAGGTTGGGGGAGGTGATGAGAGCACACCTGAAGGGCTGAGTCAAGTTCTGGGCTCAGTACAAGAAAGACATGGACATGTTGGAGCAATTCCAGGAAACATCCAGGAAGATGATTAAGAACTTGTTGTGTCTATCCTATAAGAAGAGAGTGAGAGGGCTAGAGTTGCTTAGCCTTCAGAAATTTCAGGGAGATTTTATCAATATCTAAAAAATATGTGGTGGGGTGCACTTTTCTCTGTTCTGAGAACCTGGTTCGCTAGTATATGAGATTTTAATGCCAAAAAATGGCAGAAGGTTTCTTAGGCAGCATCTATCATTTCTCAGTGGCAGAAACCCAATGAAATGTGTTGTGAAATTCTAGTTGTATGGCTGGATGCTCTGATGGTCATCTGGTTGGAGCATATTGCAAGCCCTTTCAGGTGATGTTATTACTGAAGGTAGGGTTGGAAGCATCCAAGTAACACCCAGTATCCATACCCAGAGCTGAGAAAGGTTATCTTGTAATTAAAACCAACTAAAAAGGGTTTTCCATTAAAAAGATGCTGGAAAAAGGTGGCACTGTAGGCATGGCATGACAGATGCAGGAAGCTGTTTAAGAATGACTGAGTGGCTTGTGGAGGAGAGACACTATAGATTTAATTATAATGTAAAATAACATAAAAAATTCAGCAGAAATAAAATGAGATCTCTGTGAACTAAAATTCAGCACCTAAACTGGGACAGCATAGCTTTAATGTTATATCAGCAACTGCCCTGAAGTTTGGAACTGAGTGGATCTTGATGAAGGAAGACTAAGTCTGTAACCCTTTGGCAGACTCTGTAGGAGTCAAAGAAAATGTAGTGCATAAGAGTATTTCTTAAAAACTTGAATGTTCTCAGTGCAGCTGGTAAAGGAACCCACAATGCAGTCTAAAACAGTGCACAGATCCTGCTCTAAGTTATTAACCGTTGAATAATTGTTATGTAAAAATAACCAGAAAATACTAAAAATGCAACATCCCAGGGGAATGAAATCTGCCAAAGTGCAATGTCAAAATAGAAAAGATGGTCAAACAGCTAAAAAAAAATAGGCGGCCAAGAGTGTGTTTAAAATTAACACACATGCATGCTACATTTTAGAGTGGTTCCAAAAATCATAAAACATTTTTAAAGCATAAACTAAGGAATGGCAATAGATACGAAAAGTGAACTGGCATCATTTATGAATGGACATCTGTCTTTTCCTGCAAATGAGGAAAATAGGTAGGAAAATAAGCTCCAGCAAATGAAATGTTAAACCGTAGTAAAAATGTGAAAAAGATTCTGAGTAACTCAGTTGAAATATACATTTTTTCAAACACATAAGATTCAGGAAGTCTGGTAGAGAATTGGTGGGCTTGAGAGATGATCAAAGAGTGTTCAAGAAAGGTAAGGTCAGGGCTGAAAAACTAAAGTAATTATTTGAATCAGTTTTTCTTTAGAAACTGTCAGGAGGGTTTCTGCAGTGGAAACATTATTTACAGGAGAGGAGTTGGAGAAACACTTGCAAACTAGGTTGTTAACTGAAGAGGTGCAGAAATAATTGATAAATTGAATAGTGAAAGGGAACTCAAGGCTAAAATAGGTGAATTATAACAGTTATTATTTAACTCCTCACTATCAAATATTCTCAGTGACTAAGGAGTGTGGAGTGTCAAATGAAACACTATTTCTTTAGTAACGTTCCTTAGACATCCAAGGAAACTAAAGGTCTGGAAGCCTGATACCTGTTTGAAGCTAATTAGTAGTAAAAAAATGCAATGAAGAATAGACCTGATAGAAAGAGATATTTCTTCGTTCCAATTTAAGAACTAGGAAGTATTAAGTTAATTTAGTATGAAGCAGATTTAAAACAAGCAAAAGAAGGATCTCTTTGTCTACAACATGTAAATGAGATGAGAAAATCCTTATTAAGTGATGGGTGTAGATATTAAGATGAGACTGAGTGAGTTTATGGAAATCCTTTGAGGCTTGCCAGCTGTATAGAAACTACCTGTAGCTCAGGAAATCCCTGAGTATGCTTGCTTGCATCTTATTGTTAGCATGTTGGTTTGGATGCTGTGTAAGGTAGAGTACCAAGGTAGATAGGTCTTTTGGTTCTGACATGGTCCAAAGATTCTAATGTACTTGAGATGTCCTTTAAATACATTTGGTATGTGTTCAACATTCTTGTGGGCAAGAAAATAAAGCACAAAACTGTAATAGCAGCATATGATGGTAATGCAAAATTTAAAATAATTTTTCTATTAGCAGCTTGTTATCCTATAAGAAAAATGCTATATGAAAATGAGCGCTGCTAAATGTAATGTGTTGCAATGTAATACATGTAAGAAGAAAAAAAATTATACAATTATGCACAAATGGTGATGGGCTAGTTTTGAACTAAATTCTCTTCAGAGTAGAGAGCTTGTAGCGTTCTTCACAGTTCTCAGAAAAAAAAAAGAAGTTGATTTATCATCATACTGAATTTTAAAAATTAGAAGTTGACTGCTCAGAATTTTCTCGAATTAAAAATTGGAATACTTTCAATTAAATAATTAAGAGTTCCAGGTTTAAAAGGGAAAAAAACCCAAACAACCTCACCAGAACCAGTTATTTTTCTTGGGTTTTTTTAAAGAAACAAATTTCCTCCCATTGGGACAAAATATGTAGTGATGAAAAACATTACAATGAAAGAAGGGAGTAGAGCTGTAATAGAGGGAAGGGCAATTGGTAGACATTAAACACTGTGACTCAGATTCACCCTGTGGCTCAGGAAGCATGTAGACTGTTTAGTCAGAGGAAGTGATGATATAGCACAGGGATTACTCTCTAAATGCCCTCTTTCTTTTATTCCTTTATAACCATTTTCTTCTGGCCTCTGTTGGAGATTCCTAAAGATTTCTTTTGTTGGAATATAATCCTAGACAAATTGCATGTTAAGGAGAAGTTTTCTGTGGTTGAAATCTGCATAGCTTTCATTTAGAATGCAAAATGATGATTACTTAAGTATTGGAATTAGTGAATAAAAGTTCTCCATGAAACCTAAAGAAAATTTGACATTGTCCCCTCATGGGGACTTGGATTATCCAAATTGTAACTACCAATGAGTGGATTCAAGTATTAATATTTTCCTAGTAGACTCAGCTTTGGATATTTGCTCTGCTGTAGAACAGTCATCAGCACCATAGTTGCCTGTGTGAAATTGGAGCTTGTTTTCACAGGACTCAGGGTTATATATGAAGTACTGTGATGATCTTGTACGACATAGATGGATAGTGAGGGTTGTGCTCACTGGAACAGTTTTCAGATCTGATTCAAAAATATTTGGAGAGCAGGGACCACATTAGTGTCTTGACTGAAAATGTGCTATCCTATGAAGAGTATCTTACAAATAGGTTCAATATAGTGGAGGGAGATAAAAGAGAAAGTGTGCTCTTGAAAAACTTAGTGATGTCCCACTGTGAGAGCCATATTGAAAATATTATAAGTCTAATTCTACTTAAACTTCTTTAAGATTCTTACCATTTTTTCCTGATTAATGACAGATATTATGAAAGTAGTCTTGGTTTCTTCCTTATTCTCTTTTCAAGGAGTAGAAACAACTTGGTTGGATGCTCTTCAAGTTGATTCTAAATGTTTCTATGGAGAAATTAATGATTGCACCACAGATGTTTATAGGAGGAGAAATAATTTACAGTGTTTAATTTTGCCTGTAAAATTTTCACTTCAGATTCATTTTGATAAAGCCACCCAGTCTGAATTTTCTTGTCTCAGTTCCATTTTGGTGTACATATTTGAACAGGCGACACATGTCACGCAGGACATAGCTGCATTAAGAAATAAGTTACTTGTTGTTTTAAAATGAAATTGTGAAACATTTAAAGACAAGCAAGAAAGAAAATATAAATGCAAGTCATCATCTCTACTAGATTCGCCTTGCAAAATAGATGTACTGCTGGCAGAAAGATCCTTTGAAAAAGGGAGTCTGTTCTAAAATGAGTACCTCTTGCTTTATTTTGTTAATTTACATTTTAGTTCTGTAAACCTATTATTCCAAGGTGCTGATTTTTTCCCCCATCAGTGGCTGAAGACTAAATTTGTTCTTTTAAAAAAATATATAGATCAAGAGATATGACTGCTATTTGTCAGCTGTGTCACTTCTGGTCAAGCTATGGCTATTATTCATACTTTTAACTCACTGTGGTCATTTCCTTATTCTGCTACATGGATTTTACCTGCATCTTTCTGCCCACACCCTCAAAAACTTCATTTTCATCTTTTTTAAGAGATGGTCTAATAGCAATGCTGCTTATCACCAAGGTGCTGCTGTTCTATCAGACTGAGCAAAGGGATGTTTTCAGCACTAATTTAGATACATTTCTTCTTTATCTCTGGAATATCAAAGTTCAGTCTTTAATATTCTATTGCTTTAAACCCATCTGTGTTTGCTAGCTGTAAAAAAGAAATCTTTTGAATCTTGTTTAAAGGAAGGAAGTGGCGGTGTGAAAAAATACTGAGAAGAAATATGTTTCCTTGCTTGGAGTAAATATGATACAGAGAAGTCTTTAAGCATATGTTTTTATTAAAAGTCTGGTTCTTTTGGAAAAATCTATCCATTTCCACTTGACTTATTGCTACCATCTCCAGGGGTTTTTTTAACCTTACTCTCTTCACATATTCTTTCTCTTCACCAGGGACTTGAGCCATTCTCTGGTCATGTGGTTTTGTCCTATTTGTAGCCAGACATTTCTCATTCAGGACCTCCTCCTTTCTTCCTCTGGGGTTTTTATTACAATCTTTTGCTTGCACGCTTTCTCATAACATTTTATTCTGTTAATTTCCAGCCAACTGTCTTCTTTCATTTAATTGCTTGTAGTCAGGAGCAAAATTGAGGCAGAGCTCAAAGTGAAATGTGGAGGAGGTAGTGATATCACCCGTTCCTGGAGATAACATGGCAGAAACCTAGAGGTCCTGTTTCATACATAGGCAAGATATGATAGCTGCTCCTGGCAGAGTGGCTCCCAGTGATTTTGTGTACCTGGAGATACAGTGGAGCAGGATGCTGGATATGATGAGGTTTAAGATTTCCCTCTTGATAGAGAAAATCACAGAATCACAGAATTTTTAGGGTTGGAAGGGACCTCTGGAGATCATCTAGTGCAACCCCTCTGCCAAGGCAGTGTCACCTACAGCAGGTTACTCAGGAATGTGTCCAGGTGAGTTTGGAATGTCTCCAGAGAGGAAGAATCCACAACCTCTCTGGGCAGCCTGTTTTAGTGCTCTGTCACCCTCATCGTAAAAAAGTTCTTCCTCAATATTGAAATGAAACTTCTCGTGTTTTAGTTTATGGCCATTACTCCTTGTCTTGTCTCTGGGTACCACTGAAAAGAGTCTGGCACCATCCTCTTGCCATCTACCCTTGAGATGAGTAAGTTGATAGTATCACATGGCCAGTGCAAGACAGTAGTTGTTCAGTAAGTCTTCTGTCCAGTACCTCCAAAAATTCCAGGAAAGAAGAGCTATTGCTTTCCTGGGAGCAGTAGATTTACTGTCTCTTTCCTCAGTGTGAGGCAGCCACTGCTGAGTGAGTGCCAGCTGGCATTCAGAGTGCAGTTGTTCACCTAAAACAGTGTTACTATGACCATGTTCAATGGCAGAAAACGACTGTGTGTCCTGACCTCTCACTCAGAGGACTGAGGTAGGATGCAACACATGTTAATTGCAAAGAATAAATAATTTTTCGCTCGTTCTAATGTTCTGCACATTTGGCTCAGCATCTGAACATTCTTTCAGTGTACCAGCCTGTAATAAAAATGCCCCAATTAAAATTTAACACTTCAGAATACAGGAAAATTAATGGTTTCTTTTCTCCCTCCCCCTAGGTGCTCATTAACGATGGTTTGCTGTACCTGACTTGCTTCTTCTTGTAGGTCTTTTCCAAGAACAGTTCTGTAGCAGCCCATCTGTTTTATTTGGTTGATTCACAGCTATGATCAGCTACAAAGACAGGAGAGGAAGGAGATCTCTTATTTTTGTTGCCTTGCCCTTGATGCTGCAGTTTAGGTCAAACAGTCTCTTTATGAAGGAGCCAGAAAGCACGCTTACCTAGAAGATTTCTAGGCTTTAGGATAGGGCAGGCGGAGAAAGGGGGGTAATCTTCACAGAAACCACAGTGTAGGCAGAGAGAAGTAACATCTTTGGAAAAATAAATGCTAAATAGAGTTCTCAGAATGATAAAGACTTTCCTGGAGGACCAGGTGACAACAGTTGCAACCCAGGAAATTGTTTCACCTTGCTGAGAACAAGATTAAAGGAGATGTGTTATGTAAAGAGACAATGGGATAGATGCTAATGAATGCTTATTTTGTCTCATCTAGCTGTTGTAGTTTTCAGTATTTAAAGAATTACCTTATCCTGGCTTTTGAATGCACCTAGTTCAAAATCCTTTTGATGATGATCGCTCTAAGAGGTGCAACCTGCCACCTGTTGAATTCTCAGTCCCATTCCAAGTATACATTCCTTTAACTCAAAATTTCTGAGCCCACTGGTATAATACGTTTAAAATACCTATTTTCAAACTACAGGAGGAGAAATGAGTTGCTTGTGGCATGGACACTGTTGTAGGGCCTCAGTACACATATGCAGTTTGTGCTACAGTCTTTCTGTAGATGATGACTTTCCTTTGCTCAAAATGTTTTTATTGTAAAGACTCTTCATAGCTGAGGTCTGTGGACAATTCAGTTTTTTAAAGAAAGAAGGTATTTTACATTTACAAATGCATTCACACAATGCCTGTGATGATATTTGTTGTCATAATCATGACAGCTTTGATGCCATCTAATTCCCTACTGCATTAATAATTTTTCAGATTCACACTTCTCTAATTAACGGAAGGCCTAGTGCTGATGATCCTTCACGTGAATTACTGGAATTCACCTCTGCTCGCTTTATTCGCCTGAGATTCCAGAGGATACGGACACTAAATGCTGATTTAATGATGTTTGCACACAAAGATCCAACTGAAATTGATCCCATTGTTACGAGGAGGGTAAGTTCTGGCAAGATGGTAGAAATGCACATGTAATTGTTCTCTTACACTTGTAAATGCTGTACCTGCCTTGGTTTGCCATAGGAAATTTGAGGAGATGATGAATACCTGTTTTTATGTGTCAAAATCCCAGTGATGGAGAATTCCCTGTTCACTTGATTTTGTTATCTTCTCTGGAGTGGAAGTAACAGTTTTATCTTTTCTGCTTGATAGTGTTATTATTAACATAAGCACACAGCTCCTTTGACTGCAAACATTTGGATGCAGGTATTTGGCAAATGTTTGCTGTGTGTCCTCTTGCCTCTTCTGCTGCTCGGTCCTTTGCTACATTTAACATTCTTTGAACACTTCCTTTGAGTAGAATTTCTAATTGTACTATAAGTAGTAGTAGGATCTGAATGCAGTACTTTTAGTATTATCATATGATTGAGGCTAACAGTAAAAATTTTGCATTTTTGCTTTAGCTTAAAAGAATGGGTGCAGCACTCAAACTCACATCATACCCTGGTCTTGTCCATTGTCCCTTGTGTGTACACAGCCATATCTTTTCTTTCTGTAATCTTTACTTTCTCTCTATGCCTCTTTTCCTGCTGCATAAGTGTTGTGTGTTGTTCCAGTTTTCCTCTGACTTTTCTACTAAGCATTCTCGAAAGCTGGTTCAGGGGATATATAACTTCCCACATTTTTTTCTTTCTTCTTACTTCTTCCTCCTGCTGGTCACCATAGTTTTCTTTTGGAAAGTTTAGGTTACCACCATAGTAAGTCCTATTATGAAGGGAGCACATTGTTATTCTTGGCTTCAGTTAATATCATTTGTCAATGGTGGATAACTGCAAAGAAATTTTTTTTCTTCTATTCCATATTTCTGGGGTTTGTTTCCTCATCTAAATACACAGAGTCATGGATATTTCTGAAAGTGTGGAATGAACCATTATGTTTTTGTATTATGAACCCAGAAACTCTTCCTATTCAGTGCAGTTATTACAGCCTCACTAATCACGGAAACTGTGTGTTTATGTAAAAATGGACAATTAATAATCTGATTCTAAGTGAATAGAAATGCAAGATTGAATTCACACTTTAAAAGTCATTTTTATACTCATGAAAACTGAGTGCAGGATGATGCACTGATTTCTTAAACCAACAAAGAACAGTAACTTCCGTGTGGCATCTCTGCATGAGGCTGTCCTCGAACAAGGAGCAACTGAAACTTGCCATCGTAGTCAGGAAACAAAGAGTAGCCAAAAATTATATATTCTATGTGTTTTGTAATCTTAACTATGAGTGATAAGAGTTCTCATTTTGTTTAATATATTTATTGATGATCTGATAAGGAGGCTGAACACAGTAACAGCACAATTTGCAAATAGCATATGTTTGGTTTGTTTTTGGTTGTTAGCATGTTGTGGGACCCTTGCCAGAAATAGATGAAAATGGACAAGATTCATTGTTCACAGATGTTGTAATAAAGAATTATAAATATCTTTCTATCCTTCGTTTTGGATAGGGCTCTTAATCCTCACCGAAGAAAAAAGAGAAATTGTCAAATGGCAGAACAAGAGGTCAAAAGTAAAAATAAAAGTAAAATCTCAGTAATGAAGACTATTCCATAGTCATTCAAAAGACCAGTAGTGAAAAACAGTTCTTCTTTCCACAGTGCAGTAAATGCCCAAGTTAGACACAGTTAAGGTGAACAAAGGTGTTACTTAGTTTTTGTTCTAGCTTTTCTCTTCTCCCCATCATCATGCCTTTTCCTTTTCATGTTTTCTGAAGGAGATAAATTCTGCAGCATTTGACTTCTCATTATCTAGTGTGCATATAGTATAGCCTTCTCCTATTCTCGTGTTTGTTGTATGCTGTGTATAAATTGACGTGGCTCTTGTGACTTCAAACAAATGGAACTGTGCCAATTTATACCCTTTCTTTCACTCAGCCTGAATCTGTTGATCAAGACATGGCTTGGATTACACTGTCTGCTATATTTGTAATAGATCAAAAAAGAAATAAAACAGGACCTGACAGTTTTGTCACCAGAAATGAATTCTGCAGTTTGGCACCTGCATTTTACAATCCACTTAGCAATTCAATTTCTGTTTTGTCTTACAGTATTACTATTCTATAAAAGACATCTCTGTTGGAGGCATGTGTATATGTTCAGGCCATGCAAAGGCTTGTCCGCTGGATCCAATGACCAATGTATGTATTCTTTTTGTTAAATTTATTTTATTTATAGGATGGAACATGAAAAAAAAGCCCATGAACCTGATACTGATGTTCCTCAGATTTCTGTGAATTTATGTCTTTACCTAGAAGAAAGTCAGAAGCAGTACCAGGATGAAACAGTGCTGGCAACCAGAATGATAAACATTCTTTCAATGTCAGCAGAGGCTTTCCTAAAATGAAAGGATATGTTTCAGATAATTCAGTCCATGTTGGAAGTTTCCTAGGAAAAACAGAAATCTGGATTCCTCTATGTAGCTGTAGAATTGAGCAGTGCCAGTCTTTCTTTTCCTCTTTGATAATAATCAAGGAGTTTCCTAAATGATTGCCAAGTATTTAACTGATACGTGTAAAAGATGATGACTTGAGAATGGTGCATTTACTATGCAGGGAATATTAACCAAGTTATCGGTTAAATTAATCTAGAAAGTCATGAGCTGCTTATAATGTCTTCCGACTTGTAACTTTCTTTTTGCACATACCCAATATAATAAAAACATAATCAATATAATTAATATATAGTAATATAACTTGTTACAGACTGTCTAACTCTGTGCACCCATTATCACTAATACAGAATTTCCTGTCTATGAATATTACATGACACAGTGTGGGTTCTCTTCATACACTATTCACTTCAGTAGGAGCTTTATAGGATTTAACAGAAAATCTTGTTTGTATTTGACATGAAGCCATTATGTAGGAAATGATTTTAAAAAAATAATCTTACAGTGAATGCATTTACAGTTCTAAGCAGTTTCTATGGATCCTTGTAAAATTTTTGCGAGCTCCTTAGTTTAATCCTTCTGAGCCTTTTCTGTAGTGATATGTATAGCCAGTGTTGAACTGTTGTTTCAGATGACCTTAGTGATCAAACTGCAGCATTGTTAGAATTAGGCCATCTGTTAGAATTAATGTCTGCCTCAGAAAATAGGTGCTGCTACTGCAATTAATACATACTTCAGATAATATGGGTACTAGATAAGGTAAAGCCATTTTGAGAAGTGGTATCCTGTTTTGCAGGATGTCAAATATGTGTATATTGTCTGACTAATATGAAAAATTAGCATAAGTGAAACAACTCAAGCCAGAAGAGAGTTGGAGGTTTAGCTTTCCAGGGATATTCTTTAGACTGAACCATTCCAAAATAGGCTTATAAACATTATGACTGTAGTTGTTATCAGAAAGAATCTTTCCTTTAGCATTTTAGAGAATAAACTTGCTGGAATTTACGGCCGTGCTTTTCTGAAGCATTCCTTAATTTAGCCTTGTTTTGCAAGATTTATGCTTTGTCCTGTGAGCCATAGAATTTTTCTAGCCTGCTGCTTTGACCGTGAATGGTTTCACAAGGACCACAGAGAATCCCCTTCACTGAATAACTATCAAGAAGCCAATTTTTACTTCTTATTTCTCCAAACCACAGTTTCTTTTACATTTTCCAAGCTGCTTTAGTGGCTTGGAGAGTTTGGGTGTTCCATACAGCAATATTTTCATACTGGGACTATGTAGTCTGCTGAGGAACTGAAAAATGTCTGAAAGGCTGGACTTGTGCTATACGGGAAGGGTCTAGAATGGGTCACTTCTTCTGGGGCCAGATCAGTTTTCCTGTTATATGACACTGCATTTGAAGGCTACCAGCACTTTGGCTTATTTACTGTGTTGGGGAACCTTCATTCTCCCATCCTCCTTTCTTTATCCAGCTAAAATTTAGTTCTCCCATGCCCTTAGATTTTCCTTAGACTATCTGGCCAAAAATCTTCCTTTGCTTTGTGGCTGTTTTGTTAAAATAGAGCTATAGAAGTTAAACACATATAGTGAATGGAGGATACATAAGTGAATAAAAATGAGTAAACAAAGGAATTACAAAGTATAGCCATTCTCAGTGTTTTCATAATTTGAACTGGAACACAGATTATGTACATGGACAGATTCTTCAAATCATCACATTGTGTAAATATTTGTTTTTCTTTTAAATTAGAAATCCATCTGTCAGTGTGAGCACAACACATGCGGAGAGACGTGTGATCAGTGTTGTTCTGGTTTCCATCAAAAGCCTTGGCATGCTGGCACTTTCCTGCATAAGCACGAATGTGAACGTAAGTTGAAAGCAGTATAGAAGAGAAAGTTTATTGCAACTGCTAGTGAAAGCTGAAACTGGGTCCTAAAAGATTTTATAATTACTTTTGTTTCTAAACACATTTGTTTATGAGTAACATTTGATGTGTTATTATCTGCTTGGTTAGATGGACTCAAAAGACTTAAGAGAAAAATTATGCAGAATCTTGGTTTTATTGAATGCAGAATATTTTACTTGAACATGGTGATACTTGGGGAATATTGTATAATTTTTTTTCTTGTTTGGTTTTTATAATTATGATGGAGTTTTTTTGATAAAATTACAGGACTGTATCCTGGCAAGTAAAATCTCTTTTTACAAATTTTTCATTATTTTAAACTTTAACTGCACAATTTTTGTATAAATGACGCTTTTATATGTTATAATGTTCTTCTGTGATGAACCAAAATGTTTTTATATGATCAAAATGCAATATGAATGTCTGATTTTTTTTTTTTTTAACAGAAAATACAAAGTATCTAGTTTTCCAACATAGAATGAAAACATACTTAAAAATGTCACCTTCCCACAGGGTGGAAATTTCATTTTCAGATTTATTGTACTAAGGGTAGTTATAATTGAACTTTATCATCTTATTTCCAAAGGTCACATACCGCTTATATTTCTGAACATAATAAAATCTAGTGCTCCATTACATATAAGTGTTTATTTATTTGTAGGATTTCGACTATAATTTTACCATGAGTGATCAAAAATAAATAGGAACAGATGTGTCCATATTAAAAGTAGCCATTGCTTATTTGTGTCCTGTAAACTTTGGCCATAGAGGTCTTTGTTTCAGTTAGGACTGTGTCTGCACTGGGAATTCATTCTGGAATGAAATCAGGGCACATTTATTTTCATATTTAACTTCTGAGAGACACTTCTTATGCCCTGTTCAACCCTTAGTGAATTGTTGTACTCTCATGGTGGAAACAGTTCCCTGGGATCTGGTTCAGATGTAAGGAGAATGCCTCCCTACAATGTTGACAAGCTTTGAATTTCTCTTTATGTGGAAATGATTGTTTTAATACCATAAAGGAAGGGAGAGAAAGTGAGCTACCTCATTTTTATGGCAATAGATTATTAGTTTATCTTTCCTGCATGTGGACCTGAAGCCTAGAGTTCAGATATAAACTTCAAAAGAAGTTTTAAGATGGTGAATCCTTTTGTTCTGACCCAGTTCTTACATGCATATGTGCAAGTCAAATATATTTAGTATGTCTTTCAGCTTTCATTTGAATTATTTTAATTTACACATAAAGTTCTGCTGCTTTCCTTACAGCTGCTCTTGTATTTTAAGTTAGATGACTCTTTCATGAACCATATGTATATGCAACCACCAAAATGTTCTTGACTATCAATTTAAACAGAAAAAAAAAGAAACAAGCTAAAACAAAACAGGAACATCATGATTAAACTATGTCTGTCAACTGCCATAATCCCTGAGACAAAATATTGAGGGAAAAAATACTAAACAGAATTTCAAGCTGTGTTTATGATGGGATCACCTTACTTTTCAAAAATGAAGTAGTAAATGAATGTTTGGATGTGGTGTCGGCTACTATAGACAGCACCAATGATAAAATGTTGAATGACTCTTTTTAATACCTTAACAACAGTGGGGCATTTCCAGTGACAACGTATTTGCTAAAACATTCCTTCTCTTTTAGCATGCAACTGTCATGGGAAGACTGAGGAGTGTTACTATGATCAGGATGTTGCAGACAGAAATCAGAGTTTGAATATCCATGGAGAATACATTGGGGGCGGAGTGTGTGTGAATTGTACAGGCTACACTGGTGGCATAAACTGTGAGACCTGCCTCGATGGATACTTCAGACCTAAAGGGGTAAACTCTTGTTCTGATGTCCCTTCTCTGTAAAGCTAGGTGTTCAAACCATCACTTCATCAGGGGTAGTTAAGTTTTTAAAAAGAGATGGCACAGTTTGGACTGCCATTTTATGAAAGTTAACTTCTAGTTCTTAGAGTGCAGCAGTTGCTTTTCACAGCTGGAAATCTATAAAGTTAATGCTCAGAGAAATAGGGAAGTGATTTGTGTTGATATGAACAAATGCATTTGAGGTCAGGGCTTCCAGCTAGTATTTCAATTTCATCTAAAGGAGGATGTGGTCCTGTAAACAGAACTTTTGCTTCAGTAATGAATTTCAAGTTTTGTTATCAAAGTTCAAAGAAATATTGCTATTGATGTTGATGAAAGTTCGTAATTTTTATTTTAAACGTAATGTAGAATTAATAACCACTGAAATTCTATAGTGTCTCATGAATGTCTTTAAATTTCAGTATAGGGGGAATAGTTTTTTGTATTTTGTCATATAAGACCATATTTTCATCCAAATTGAAGCTGTCAGAAAATGAATCTTATGTTGGGTTGTATTGTTAATATAGGTCATTCCTGTGCTTTAGATAGCTACACTATTAGTGTGTGCTTAAATTGCTTATATTTCATCTGTGTAGTTTCAGCTGGGTAAATAATGGCCTTTAGTCTGATTGGGTTTCAAGCCTCAAACACAGAAAACATCAGCAAATAGCAGTAATTACATTTTCTCTGATATATGGGATTTAGCCTTAGAGCTTGAGAAAAGGAGTACTGAGAACCAATTTCGTCAGCAGCAGGGCACTTACTTGATTTTTAACTCTGAATCAACTTATGATCCAACTAGTAGGTATATGATATGTGTGTGTATGTGTATAGCGTATCTATAGTATGTTTATGTGCCTAATTCATACAGCACTTGTAATTTATATTCCTAGTGTGATATTAGACCAAGGTTTAAGTTTGGTTGAGGTAACATTTTCAAGAACAATTGTCTAATGTTCACTTTTCTTCACTTACTTTTTTGTTCAGTTACTAACTAACTTTAGTTTTTTGAATCATGTTGACCAGAGCAACTGGGTTATTTGTCAATATTAATTTAGTTAGTAAATGCTTAAAACCTACTTCATTACATTTGTTGATTTTAATCATATAAGGATCAGTTACAATCTCTACACTTGTTTCTTTTAAGTTGAAAACATATCTGTATTTAAGTCTCTTATACTTTTCTAAATGAAAAACCAAAATGTAACTTTAATGGAATCATAGAATGCAGAATCATTTATACTAGAAATGATCATCTAGTCCAGCCCTTAACACTGCCAAGTCTACCAATAAGCAATGTCCTTAAGTGCCACATCTACACATCCTTTAAATATCTCCAGTGATGGTTACTCTACCACTTTTTTGGCAACCCTTTCTAATGCTTGACAACCCTTTCTGTGAAGATATTTTTCCTAATATCCAATCTCTGGTGCAATTCGAGACCTTTTCTTTTTGTCATAGACTTTATGGACTTAGTTTATCAGCTATCTCATTTTTGTTAAAGTGTAAGCCAGCTACACAGAAGCTGTTCTCTCCTCCTTTTTTTTAAGAAGTAAAATAAAGTTTTCAATTATTAAAGGTAAGGTTTTGTTTTGTAATCTCTTTATTTTTATAGGTGTTGCCTGATAGCCCAGATCCGTGCCAGCCATGTTCCTGCGATCCAAATGGATCTTTAAATGATACCTGTGTCAAGGACGAGAAACATGCAGCAGGAGGTAAGATCCCTCAAAAATATTGATGTTTAAGATGAAGTTTGACAGTAGTCAAAGAAAAGCTGAATCATGTTTTTGGTATCTTTAACAAAAAAAATCCAAACATAAAACTCTGGGTTTTTCAAAGTTTACTCATACAAACAGTAATCCAGCTGCATTGTTTTAATATTTTTTTTTTTTTAAATTCATAGCTGAGGATTTTTTCAGATTCATGGCTTTCAAACTTAAGTAGATTTGTAAGATATGGAAAATATTTAACAATTTTGGACTATTTTATGGAAAATATTGAACAATTTTGAAATTAAAGAGCTTTCTTCTTTTATCATAAAGATTAAAACTGGTGCAACAATAATGTCTTTTCCCATATAAACATATTTCCATTTGAAACCTAGAAAAAAAATCTGTTCTTAAGGTATTTATAGGCTTTCGTTATTACTAATGTAGGATTGCAAGATGTTTACAATAGCCTTGTAAAAGCTGTCTTCACATAGACAATAAGCTACTTAAGCTACTTCGTTGTGCTTTGGAAACAATCACAGAATCATAGAATCAATCAGGTTGGAAAAGACCTCTGAGATCATCACGTCCAACTGGTAATCCAACACCACCGTGGTTACTAGACCATGGCACTCAGTGCCACATCCAGTCTCATCTTAAAAATCTCCAAGGGACTGCGAATCCAACGCTTCCCTGGGCAGCCCATTCCAATGTCTGATTACTGTCTTTGTAAAAAAATTTCTTCCTAATATCCAGCCTAAACCTCCCTTGGCAGAGTTTAAGATCATACCCTCTTGTCCTACTGCTTGTCGCCTGGGAGAAGAGACCAACCCCCACCTGGCTACAACCTCCTGTCGGGTAGTTATAAAGAGTGATGAGGTCAAATGGATCCCATCTGGTCCCATAGACTTGTGAAGATCCAGGTGGCTCAGCAGGTCTCTAACTGTTTCCTCATTGATTACAGGGGGTCTGTCCAGCTTCCTAGCTCTGTCTACAATCTCCAGAGGCCACTTGTCCTGAGGACAGCCTGTCTTACTGTTGAAAACTGAGGCAAAGCTCAGTACCTCAGCCTTTTCCTCATCTTTGATGACTATGTTCCCTCCCATGTCCAACAAAGAATTGTTGGAGTTTAAATTGTACCTTTGTCTCTCTAATTTTCTTTCTGCATGACTTAACTATATTCCTAAACTCTTCATGAGTAGCCAGCCATTTTTTTCATAGGAGATAAGCTCTCTTTTTTTCCCCTAATTTCCTTTAAAATCTCCCTGTTCAGCCAAGCTGACTGTCTTCCCCGCTGGCTTGCCTTTGGGCACACTGGGACAGCCTGCTCCTGTGCATTCAAGACTCCCTTCTTGAAGCATATCCATCGCTCCTGGACACCTTTGTTCTCAAGGCATGTTTCCCAAGGTACTCTGTGAACCAGTCTTCTGAGTAGGCCGAAATCTTCCCTCTGGAAGTCCAGGGTAGAAGTTTTATTGATGGCCCTCTTTGTGTCCCTGAGAATTGAAAACTCTATTATTTCATGGTCACAATGGATCGAAATATTTTTTGGTTCTTTTGTTGCAAAACTTCTGACAATACTGTAGGAAGATAACAACAAAACTTGAGGTCAGTTCTTAAGAGGTGTTTAAATTGCGCTATTACAATCTATTGACGAGATGTAGCAAACTTTTTTTGTAATAGAGATAAATGGAACATAAAAGCAGGGTGACAAAGATGCAAATACTGGGCCAAAGGCGTAAAATCTTCTATAATAACCGTGTACTGATTGCATCAGTTCAATGAAATGATACTGATTTACTGTCACAGTGGTATTGGTGGTGGGGTGATTTTGACTGGCTGTAGCTGCCCACCCAGCCACTCTCTCACTGTCCTCCTTAGCAAAACAGAGGCAGCTCTCTGGTCGAGGTAAAGACCAGATTGCATGCCAGTTACTACCGTGGGCAATACATAGTTTACTTAGGGAAAATAAATTTAAATTATTGCCAATTTAAATAGATTCAGATACTGATAAGCAAAGACAAAAATGAAAAATATACCTCCTCCCCCACTACCACAAGTGGTGCAGGGTGATGGGGAGCAGGGATCATAACAGTTACTCTCTGACGCACTTTTGCCCAGCTCCAGTGTGGGTGCTTCTCATGGGCTACGTCCTTCAGGAAAAAAATTTGCTCTATCATGGCTTCTCCATCAGACGTAGTTCCTTCAATAAATATCCACCTTTTCTTTCATGGGGTCCTTCATGGGCTGCAATTTGGATATCTGCTTCAGGCTGGTTTTCTCCAGGGGCTGCAGAGGTATATCTGCTCCAGCATCTGGAGGTCCTCCTCCTCCTTCTTCTCCATGCTCTGACCTGTCTGGCTGAGGGGCTCAGCTGTGCATCCCGTTGGAGCTCGCTGTTTCTGGCACAGGGCAGCCCCATCCTCTCCTCACAGAGGTTGCTCTGAACACCCTTCCCACTGCCAATGCCTAGTCTGGATGCTCAGTACAGTATATCACCTGGGTAGATATGAGAGACAGTATGAGCAGAAGAGAGGAATCCCAAAGCTGAAAAAAACACAGCAAGACTCTGCAGTGCCTGTACCAAAGCTGTGGGTGAGATTGTATAGGTTATCAATGACAGACAGTGAAACAAAGAAACCTCTCAGACTGATTTTAAGATGGAGGAATGATTAATTCAAAGAAATGTGGTGTCCCACTTGCTTGTTATGTGGCTGCTTAGTCTCTGAGTCCTGTTGTTGCTGCAGTCTTTCATTTCACACCTTCAGTGCTGGCCCCTGCTGTGGGTCATCCTCTGGTGCCCTGGGAGCTGAACAGCACTTAACAGGCTGACAGCTTCTCTTTCACAAGAAAAGGGAAGCAAAAAGATAGAGATGTTTTTCCATCTTGTTGGATTGTCAGTAATAGTGTCCTTAGGAACTCTCATAGTGTCTTATGCCTCTGAGCATTCAGCAGATCTAAACCATCTCATAGTTGCTTTCTAAGTCTGCTTGCACTTTCTGAATCTGACAAGGTGGTACCATGCTTTGACACCTTGCTTCCTATGTCTCCTTCTACCTTTTTAATCCTCTGATCTTCTTTCCAGTAAATTCTTCTATTGCTTCTTTTCTGGGCCTCTCTTGGAAGAGAATAATGCTTATGTTTGCATCATTTGGATCATCCTTTGTCTTTCTAGTAAACCAAGAAATATGCCATGCCACCATCTTGAAGAGAACATCTCCAAAATTGGATTATCTTTTTTTTTTTGCCTCCTGCTCATCTAGCCCCAGGTATTCAAATAAGGTTCCTATCTTCACAGTTCCTCTAGTCCCAAGAACCAAAAAGTTCTTTTGCTCTCTTCACAAATGAAAACTCTTGTCTTTTTCTGTCTTGACTGTACCAGCTTCTCCTCATTGTCCTGAAACTTAACTGATCCTGCTGCAGTTGGTTAGAGGCCTGTTGCTTTTGAGCATGTCTGAGCATTTTTAATCTCAGACAAATCTGCTATTTGTAAGACAGGAATTAATTTTTTTCCTTTATTCCTTTACAGACCAATTGATTTCTTCTGATTCCAACTTATTTACTGTAGAGATTATTCTATGTGTTTGAACTACTTATTCTCATATGTGACACACAACCCACCGTCATATATGGAATTATCGCCCCAAAGTAGTCCATGCATTTCTTTCAAATCTGTTGTCTGTGTCCTACCCAGTCTTTGAAGTCTGGTGAGAAGTTTGCACCTTCTAGACAGTGGCTAGAGGACAATTTTGATATCTATCTTATTATTTACTTGTTTTAAGACCACAATAACAAAAAGAAGCCAGCTTTACATGTAACTGAGCTTCATAGCCATTCTCCCTACCATGTTCTCGTTCTTTTTTTTCTTTTTCTTGTTGTTTATTTGCCCCTTTTTTTTTTACTTGTATGAAATAATGTTCCAGCACATTATGAAAACTGTTTACTTCTCGCATATTATGTATGTTTATATTTTTTGAAACAGTGACTAAATCTATGACTGTAATGCCTTATTCAACAGAAAAAAAACAATAATACCAGTTGAAAGAAAAAGTCTTTCTAATATTTCTTTCAAGAAAAGATTTTTGTGGTAATAGAAGAGGTTGTACTAGGATCAAGAGCAAGTTCTGGATATAATTTTTAGCATAAAACTATCCTGTAAGCAGATCACTTTTTCTCTTTTTCCCCCCTCAAATTTGTATTCAGTACACTGATAAAATTCTTTTTACTATACACTGCTCACCCTGGGCAGCAATTTGGTTTGAAGTATTGGCAAACCTTCATAAAGCAAAGGCTGGAAAGCATGATCTGTCTGAAGGAATCTATCTATTCAGCAGTGAACCAGGATGAACACACTGGGTAGATTAAAATACATCTCAAGAGTTACTGGCTGATGGGTTGAGGGTGAATTGTTTGTGTAAGATGGAAATATGCTTTTTAAATATGTGCTAAGTAAATGCTTTAAGAAAGTAAAAAACATTAAACTAAAATTGAAACTAAAACATTAAACTAGAATGATAATAAGGAACATCACTGGGGATATAGAGTAACTGTGAACAGTTTTCAAGGAAAATAAAACTGGGGGCTGTACATTCTCTGTGTGTGAGTACAGTAGGTAAGCAGAAATTCAAATGGAAAATTGCAGCAAATACTCTAATAACTAGCACATTGATGAAACACATTAATAGGATTTAAATGACTGGATCCTATATTCATAATCAGATTTTGGTAGACAAGAAAAGGGCATGGAAAAGTCATTTTATAGTACAGCATTCATTGCTTCAGGAGAAAAAGAAGTATTATTATATATTAAGTTTGTATCATGTCATTTTGATCAACATAGTATAACTGTCTTCACATGTTTCAGTCAACACTCTAAAATGAAATGTTATTATTCTAGCTTTTAAAGTATACTTTTGGTTTTGAATCTTCAAGAATGCTTTTCAACTATTCTTTCATAACAATCCTATATCATATGTTTTTGAGCAATATAAAAAAGGGAGACAGGATCAGTCATAGTTTTTTTTTAAACTGGGTTATTGATAAAATAAACTGATAATAATGCCTCTCAGTTTTGTAACTGAAAGGCAATAACTTTAAATCTGAACTTGTCCGCCTATATCCAATTTATCCTAATAATAGGTAAATTTGACCATTGCTGATATTGTGATCACTTTCAATTGTTCACTCATAACTGAAGATAGAGCCTGTACATTCAGAACTACTCTGTACTCCACTGATTAGGGCTTTCTTGGTGAATCAGTACTCATTTTAAGCTCTAGTGGCTAGATTTTAGCAAATAACCATTTTACTTGACTTTTAAGCACCTGCAAGAACTCTGAGGCTTGGAAACTGGCAGAGTTTTGTGACTCAGTCTTCACCGCATGCTATCATGCAGTGAATTTTTCCCCTTTGCCTCTTTATGTACAGTATAATCCCAATGACAGATGTTTATTTTTTGGCTGAAAAACTTCTCAGACATTTTAGGATAAATAAGACCCAGACATCTTGATCTTTATTCAGGTTTTGTAGTACTTTGCTCATCAAGCAGTCCCACTTATTTCCATGAGATCCCTTTTTGGAATTTATACACTGTTGAACAGGAGTGAAAATGACAGAGGCCAGTCATAGGATTGCAGGTTTTTCAAGAGTTTGGTGCGTGCTTTTGTGTGCATTTATTTTTGTGTAGTATTGAAAGACTGCTAGGCTGGGAGAAAATGGACTGATAAAACTCATATTTCAAGATGACTCATCCTCTTGGATGAACTTTCAAAGCCTCTGTACACTCAAAGATAGGATGGAAACTGATAATATTCCGGGAGAAAACAGGGAATAACAGCTTCATCAAATAAGGCCCCATTCAAACAAGGCCTATGAAGGCATAGACCAAAAACAAAAGATGTGCTTCTGCTGAAATACAAGTTCATTAAAACAAAAACAAAGGACAGACCTGAAACATCTACACTAAATCAAAAAGTAGTTAAGACTGTTAACAGAGTATACACTACCTATGCACTACAGAAGCCTGGTCAAAAATAACCAGCAGGACACTGAGAGGAATTTACCATGAAAATCTCTCAGTGAGAGCTGAGATCTTTCAAGAGCCATAAATGAAAGAAGGCATGGAGCAAAATAGAATATACAGACTAACCATATCAACAAGCCTAAGAGCTGGAAGAATATATGACAGTTTACAGTCTCTATGTCTTCCTCTCTGTGATGTAGAGTGTGAGGTCTCTTGATAGGTGGTGGGCTGAAGGTTATCCATGCCTGTTTATGCTGTGTAAGAATGGGGTGGGCAGGACTGGTGACAATGGAGTTTCCAGTCTGGTCTCTTTCTTTCTCTTAACTGCAGAGTAAGGAGGAGCTGAAGAAGAGATGGTTCTTGATGGGGAAGTGAAAAAATGGACTAACTGAGCAATGGAGGACAGACTATAGATTTTAAATTTGGGAGTTCCATACTGAGAAATTAAATTGAATTTGAGTTTGCTGAGACTTGTGAGACAGGAGTTCTTGAAACTTTCAAGTAAGACTGGCTCACTTCTGAAGAGTAGACATGCCTGTCTCTTTTACTGCTTAACCCTGGAGTACAGAGGAATATTTTCGTCTGTAAGGAACAAAAGTTTCTTTGTTCCAGATTGTCCAGTTAGGATGCATTGACCCAGATTACAAAAGAGCTTCTGACCTGCTGTGCTGTGGGGTTTCACTAGTAGCTGGTTCAGAGGAGAGTAACTCAGAAATTTGAGAATTAGGGCCAAAGGCATCAAAACCCATGGAGCGCATGGCTTTGTGATAGTAAGTAACACAAATTTCATGCACTGAAATTCTGTATTTAATTAGGACAGATCAAGAAGGTGACAGTCATTATGATGTGCTACAGGAGATCAAAGAGGCTGCAAGGTTAGGGTAGACAGATTGAATTTCGTCTCTGTATAGATTAACAGATAATATAATTTAAAACTCCTGTAGGTGACTGCTTCTTCAAATAGCTAGTTAGAGAAGTCATAAAAAGAGAAGCGCCTCTGGATTTATGCATGAGGGACTGTTTCAAAACTCATCTTGAAGGACAGTCAAATTCAACATTCTTGTAGGAATGAGAAGGCCGTCCTGAAAAAAAACAACTTAATCAAAAGAAGGAGACCTTTAAAAAGAAAATAAAAATGAACAATTGCATATTGCTAATGGCAAGTGTAGGGTTTGTAGACTGCATATTAGACATTCATAGAAGATGCATTTCTCTAGTTCAAAGTTATTCAAGCAATGCAATTAAGATAAAAAAAACCCCAACTATCTATTTAAACAATAAAAAGAAATTCCCTGAAAAAGCAGAAGTTATTCTCAATTGAGGATAATGGAAAAGGACATAAATTGTGACACATTCCAAAAAGTCATACTCTTAATAATACATACACATATTTTTAGGAATAATTTTCTAAATACCTAGATGTTGCTAAGAATTACTTGTTCGGATAAATCAGAATCGAAAAGACTGCTAAAGATTCAAATTCATTTAGAGTTAAATATAGTTTAGGTGTAATCAAGTTATAACTGGAGATCTCAAGAAAGAAAAGGACACAGTAGAAAAGCTGTAACAATTCTTTGTAATAGTGAATAGAATAGCTCAGTAAATTTCCCACTTGGGAGTCTTTGTTCATAGGGACAAGTCAGAAGAACTGTCTCAAACAGAAGTGTCAGGTTTAAAGCAAGCTGATAAATGCAGAATAAAAATTCATTTAGGCCTATAATATATTTATGTATGGCTTCAGGATGAGTTGAGAAGTCGAAAATTGAGTTGCTTAAAGAATTAAATATAGCTTATAATATTTTTTAAAACAGGCATTAATATTATATAAATAGACACTGTTTATCTAATTTGTAGAAGAAAGGCAGAGGGTTCCGGAAAGCTAGAATCAGGTCTAGTTTCTGTACAAAGCAAATCACAGTAAACGATTTATACAATTTATGAAATGTGGCCAAAATGGGCAAAATTCGAGGCCAGGGTTTCTATATAGAGAACAGTCTGCTTTATGAATCTGTTTGAATGATTAAATGAACATGTAGACAAAGGCTCATTTGATTAATATTTTATTTTGATTTTTCAAGAGGTTTTGACAAGATGCTTTACCAAAATTCACAAAAGAAAGTGTGATAGAATAAGGAGGAAAGATTCTTTCATGGGTTAGTACTTGGTTAAAAGATTAAATGAACCATTTTCACAGTGATGATCAATATGAACTGTTGAAAATATTCGTATTTAACCTAGAGAAGGGATGAGTAGGAAGGTGATAAAGTTAGCAAGTACAAAATCTTGCGGCATAGAAAAATGAAAGAACTGCAAAATGTTCAGAAAGATCTCAAGATAGTCAGTGGCTGGGTAGTAAGATAAATGATGAATTTCTGTAGCAATTAAAGGAAAAGTAGAGCACTGAGAAAAATAGTTCTACTTGTACAATGATTACAGTGATTTTTGAATTAGGCACTACCACTTGTGAAACAGCTCTTGCAATTACCTTGGGCTGTGCCCCAGGTCTGTCAACTCAGTTCTGTCTCGGCAATAGTCAAAAAGGTCAACAGGGCCTTAGGAAATACTACTGTTGTTTAAAAAAACAACTGAAAAAAATCATCGAAAAATTGTATTAAACCAGTCTACACTATGCACTACCTTCTTCTTAAATAATTTATTAGAACTGGAAACAGTGCAGAGAAAGACAACAGAGATTTTTGGCTATACCAAGCAGATTCTCTGTAGAGATATTGAGTAGGCTTAGGACTTTGTGGCATATGAAATAAAAATGTCATGTGGGATATGATAGAGGTATATTGAAATCACAGATAACATGGAAAAAGTGACTGGTTACTTGCTGTTTTCTATGATATGAGAATTAGATGGCAATAAATAGAGATTTAACACACTTCAGTGTTTTCTTTCACACTATACCAGGCTAAATGTGGAAGTGCCTGCTAGGGAGCTTTATGGATTCTGAAAATAAAAGCATTTTCAAAGGTTTTTAGGTGAATTAATGGAAGATAAGGTTTTGAGGGACTGTTAGATGCAAGGAAGTAGGGATAAGTTTCAGTTTTAAAGATTGCTAATATGCAGATTTCTGGAAACTCAAAATTCAAATCACTGTATACTTGCCCTATTATTACATGCTTTATTCTAATCTCTCTCAGGCAGGACACTGAGCTAAATAGATGGTGGTGAGACCAACAGTAAATAACCTTATGTTACATCTACCAAAGGTGTTGCTTTGAGTACTCTAAAACACAAATCTGCCAATAATAATGATAAATCAAATCAATCTCATGTTTTCTCCCTCTTCCCATAGATATGTTGCCTGGTTTCTGTCACTGCAAGACTGGCTATGCAGGAGAAAGCTGCAATCGATGTGCCTTGGGTTATAAAGGGTATCCTGAGTGCCTGCTCTGCAACTGCTCCCTCAAGGGCAGTGAGAATGATGACCCTTGCATAGGTCCCTGCATCTGCAAGGTATGGATATCAGGTTCTTCTGAGTCATAGAAAGATACTAATGATATTGAAAGATTGCAGTTAATACTCTCCTATCATACTACAGTATTCCAGTGTTCTACCTGGCTG
>NW_020955265.1:1447090-1467373 GCF_003031625.1 Empidonax traillii
GCCTGCTCTGCAACTGCTCCCTCAAGGGCAGTGAGAATGATGACCCTTGCATAGGTCCCTGCATCTGCAAGGTATGGATATCAGGTTCTTCTGAGTCATAGAAAGATACTAATGATATTGAAAGATTGCAGTTAATACTCTCCTATCATACTACAGTATTCCAGTGTTCTACCTGGCTGTGTTAATATCTATGTTAATCACTTATGAACACTTAATCTTGGTCCTGTAAAGTCTTAGATTGCCTTCTGTCATCTCAGAACTCACTGCAATCAACCTATTTACCTAGGAGCCTGCTGCCAGTCCTACGAGTCCTTAGAAATGTAATGAAGGGTTACTTCTGAAGCCTATGAATCATTTGTTTCCAGCTTCCATCCTCATCTACTCAGAAACTATATGTTTACAGTATTATGGACTCTAAAACTAACCTGTAATGTGACTTCAAAAGAGAAAATGAAGTGAACTGATGATCTATTAAAACAAGAAAGTTGACTTTTAAGAGTAGTTAAAAACCAAAATACCTCTGTTCTGTAGCAAGAGTTTCTTAATTTCTAGGAAGAATATTTAGGAGTATTTTTCTCTGTGTGCCTTCACATACCTCCATCAAATTATATTTTGATATTATATTGAAATAAAAAACTTTTAAAAGCATGTGCATCCACTTCTTATAAAATACCTAGTTATCAAAAATGCTTTAGAAATGATTGTGCTCTTTAGGTCACAGTCTAGTAAATGACCATGAGCATGCTCAAAGGACAGCTTAGTGTACTGTGGATCAATTTTTCTGTGTTGCACTTGTGGGAATTTCCTTCCAGAATTTAATTAACAGAATTAGTCACAAATGAGAATTTGAAAATACTCACATTACATCCTTAAATACAGAAATGTACAAAAAAATGCTTCAATCTATAAAGCTCATGCTGTGGACACACATAAAGCTCTGTCACAAAGCTCTGTTTTGACAGCTGAATAGCACTGAAATCTACTCAGAGAATTAACCTTATCCTCACTTTATGTAACAGTCACATGCTCTCTGTCAGAAATAAAATCTGTCCATATCACATTTCTAATTACTTAGCCGTCAAGTCTAGAAGATCACAAAAGGGGTGCTTTCACAATATTCTGTCTCGAAACTGAGCTTTGATGAAGGTGTATTATGTTAAATAGAAGATAACTACTGCTTAATGATTCTTATAACATTATTTGTGTAAAGCCAAACTGATGATAGCACAATCAGATTAAAATGAACAAATAAGGAGTAGAGATAATTGTTCCTATCCCAGAGAGTTCTCATTATATACACTTTTTGCTCAGTGTTCATCTTTTGTCTTCTTTCTGCTCCTCTAATCCCTTTTTAAGTGCTTGTGGGAGAAAAATGATACCTTTTGCAGATAGCTGACATAAAGATACATATACATTTATTTTCACTAGCAATCTTCAAATTCAAATCAAAGCTGATTTTGGTCAAAGGGACACTGAAATCATCAGATTAGTTATGCTCCATATGAAGAATAAAGTGGGATGTCTGGGTAATAGCAGGTCTTAGGAAAAATGCTTCCCTTCTTTTAATCACATCTTTCAATTACCTATGATAAGATGTAAATCTGCTAAAGATAGCAGGACTTAATGTACAACATAAGCTTTCTATGAAAAATCTAAGTACCAGATGCTAAGTTTAGAATTCATGTGTATTTAGTGCCTGTCTTTTTACAGCAGAGGAGTTTGCAGACCTAGCTGCATGTCTGGCAAACACAGGTAGGTATGGAAAGAAGTTCAACCCTTTGAGCACTAGGAAATAGCCTGAATTCAGCTCTTAATTACAAAACCTGAAAAACTGATACACTGAGTTATCACTGTGATGAATGCTATGAACCTGTAGTTTGCATCAGTTGGATGTGTACAAATTTTATCAACCCTGCCTAAAAACTGTTATTGCTGAGGTTGTAATGTCGTGTCCCATACTTCCTTCCACTCTTGAGACTCTGAAGTGTAATAAACAAACAAACAAACAAATAAATAAATAAATAAGATTATTCCCTGAAATCAAGTATGTCCATTCATATAGAAGAAAAATTAAAACTCTTTTAATGTCCAAATTCCATTTCCTCTTATTTACGTGTGGTCATATTAGCTTTTATTGTGTAAAGGATTTGCTGCTAAACAAATAAGAAAGTTTTTCCTGTAAGTGTCTTTAGACTCATGTAATCTATACTCTCCTGAAGAGTAAAAAGCGAGCAATCTTGAGTTCTAATCTATGACAACTGAAGTAATATTCTAATGTGCATTTTCAGGAACATGTTGAAGGAGAAAACTGTGATCAGTGCAAACCAGGTTTCTTCAATCTTCAGCAAGATAATCCTGAAGGCTGTGAGGAATGTTTCTGCTCTGGGAAAACTAATACCTGCACACATTCTCACCTTACTTATGGAACTGTAAGAAAAATCATACTGTAGCAGTACATGTCACTGGTTTTGTGTTTTTCTGTGTTGTCACTGACCATTGTTACTAGGGTGAATATTATTAGAAAATACTGCATGTTTTTTTTATGCCCCCTATGACTTAATGATCCTTATGGGTCCCTTCCAGCTGGAGATATTTTATGATTCTATTCTATGATTCTATGATATGTTTCACTTATTCAAAGAAAAATGTTTACAATCTTTGTTTCTCCTTATGATAAAATTCTGAAATAGTGCAGTTAGAACAGTGAACAGCACAAAAAAGGCTAAAATAGTAAGAAGTGAAGCCATGTGCAAAACACGATCCTGGAATGTACATATGTAATCAGTCCTGAGTTAAATGCACAGTCTCCTTTCCAGATGATTATTAAATTTATAGACCTGAAATAACTAAGATTTTTGAAACACTAAATGTACAACACACAACTTAAGTAAGAAAAAATGAATGCCTTGCAGGGGGCGTTTTGAGAGCATTTCTTTTGCATACTACATTTCTAGGAAAGGATGTGAGAGGGAGATGAACCTGCTGTTCTTATTTGGGCTGTAGAAAAATGTCTTTCGCCTGCAAATATACTCTAAACTGTAAATTACTTCTCAAAGCTCAGACACTAATTCCACTGTAACAGATGTGTGCTACATATTCATGCCTGTAGATTGAGTCTGGGAAATGTGTTCCAGGTCTACTAGCTCCTAGTTTTGGTCATCTTGTTATGCTGGAAGGCTGCAAATAGCGTCATATATGCCTAGTGTTCTCATTTACATGCCAGCAACTTGAAAATTTTCCATCCCATGGCTGAGCTCATTTATTGTTCTGCTTGTATCTGGGCTCCAGAAGCCATCCTTGTATGACCAGTGTTTTCTTTGCTGATGATTCATTTCTAATTATGGGGTTTCAGGAATTTCAAGAAATTCAGTTTCCAGCTTTGCTTTGGCTTTATAAAAAGAATATATTTGAACTTGTAAGTTTTAAGGCTCTAGCATTACAAATTATTATAAATTATGCTGCTCCCAACAATCGGAAAATGTATATCCTATTGTCAGCTCATCTTCTGTACACTCCATGACTCATATTATTTATTGTAAACTTGCATAGTATTTGGAGATATTCTTGCACAATATGCTTGTGCTCCTCTCTCTGGAGCATTTGAAGCACACAATGTAAACATTAGCAGTTATTTCAAACTACTCAGAAGTTATAGCTCCCAGTCGCATACAATAAGAGAAATGTTTGCTCTTATTACTTTGTGTTCTCCAAACTGCCATTAAACCTAAGGTTTTTTTAAAAAATCCTGTTTGTTTTTTTTTTAAATGGACTATTGAGAGGCTGTGACTATTGAAATGACGCATGTCCTGATTCCTACTGTAAAGTGTTTTTATTTTTATTTTTTTTCCCTATCATTATAGATAGAAGACATGAATGGTTGGTATCTGACTGACTTACCAGGTCTCATCAGAGTTATCCCCAAGCAAAAGAGATTTGATGGACATCAGCAGCTGAGCATTGGCAATGTGGCTGCGCGAAAACTATTGCCACAGACTTACTACTGGAGCGCTCCCAGTTCTTACTTGGGCAACAAAGTAAGTGCAGATGGTACTTGCCTAAACAGTAATTTGATTTACTGAGGAAAAAAAGGTAAGGCTTTGAAGGAGGGTAGAACTGAGGGAAGATTAAGTTGGGTAAGTTCCTGGCCATTTGACCAGGAAAATTGCAAGCAGAAAGGAATCAGGCACGCGGAATATCCTTGTGAGGCAAAATGTTAAGTGGAGAAAATTAACTAAGTCTCTTTGACTTTAGCCCCTCTTTGGTTTCCTGCAGTCAGATCTTAGAGAAGTCTTGATTCTTCACAGCCATGTTTTTTTGAATGAATTAGCTGGTGATTCAGCTTGTCCTGTTCTTTTCTCACCTTGTCCTCAGTTTTGAAAATTAGCTCCCTCGTCGGCTTTTCAGAGATGTAAGTTGTGCATCAGATGTTGTGGGGGTGTGTTACAAAACTTTAATGTTTGGCAAGAAACTTGTGTGTGGGGAGCTCTCTGCCCTATAACTCAGAAAATGCTGTTGTGAGATTTCTGACAGTTCTAATGCATATATTTAAGTCTGCATATACCTAGTTGTGCATGTGCACACATATTCATGTCCTGCAGGTTAGTACCAAATCCACTATACTTTCATGAAAATCTCATTTTTCTCACAGAGTAGAGGACTGAATGAGTCTTAAATGTGAAAAAGGCTTAACAGCTTTCCATTTACTGTAATCCAGATTATGCTAAAACTTAGCAGAAATGCTAACATTAATGTATTTGAGCACATTTTTCTCTGTAGTCACTTCAGGCTAGCCAACCTCTTATTTATTTATTTCTTCCTATTGGCTGAAAATCAACATGACAGAAGGTAAGTGAGCATGTTGAAACTAAATATCATCATTCCGAAGAATTGGGCATCCTATTCACGTCTATAAATTGTTAAAGATAGTCAAGCTTGCTTAGTTGGGCAAGGGGGAGTTTCTTCTATAATCTTCCATGACTAGTGAACTTAACCTGAAATATGAACTAATACTTTTCCAGACAGAATTTCATCTTGCGTCTATTCAGTGAGCAAAATAATGGTAGGAATATGCACAAATTATTTGAACGTGAAAGATATTTTTTCAGTGTAATTTGGAGGTCCTTTGTGGTTACTGTCAAATATCGCTGTATGAATGAAGCAATTTGCCTTAATAACTGAAGCATATAAATTTTTGATACTACAATAACACTGAAAGCACTCAAATTACCACAGTACATCTTAACTGTCATGTTGCATCACGTAAACTATAGTGATAATGACATGCTTAGGCCAGAAGATTTATGCTGTAGAAAGGGAAGTGGAAGTAGAATACAGAGAGACCTTATTTGTAAACTCTATAAAATATTTCTTTAAATAGCTGAAACTGAATAAAACCAAATTACTGAATCTAGATAAAAACACCCTTTCTTGAGAAAATAACTGCTGGTTATAGAATAATTAGTATCTCAAAGCACGCAAACTTTCCTTAAGAATTTTTGTCTTAGAAAACAACTTAAGAAATCTTATATCAAGGTGCACACTTATAATTTATAAATCTTGTGCCACAGAAAACTGCTTTTCCTTTAAAATTATTGCTCTTAAAAAATACTCTCCAAAATAAGATGGAGTACCAAGAGGTATTAACCGTACTGCATTTCCTAGTTTTCAAATAGAGCTCAAAAACCTCAGATAAAATAATTCTTTAAATATAAAGATGGTGTGCTCTGCCCATGACTCCACATTGTTGACTGACATATATGTGCTGTTTGTTTTACATCCATCTCTACATGCTTCTTTTGGATGAAAAAACCATTATAAATAGGATGCCCCTGAGTGTACAGCCTTAAGCTTTTTCGTCTAAATCTGGATGACATTAGATAATGTGATACTGGTCTTCGACTGTGTCTTGAAGGAGACATTATAAATAACAAGAGGCTGTAGATGGGGCAGGATTCTTGTTTATGTCAGAGTGGGATAAGAACATGAGCAAATTATTTTAACATCACCATACCCTTTTAGTCTTCTAAATATGTGTACTGTTACCAGAATTCAAAACCTTGTCGTATAAATTCAGATAGTTTTTTAAAAAACCATATAATATGCGTTTGAACTGAAAAATTGAACACTGTTTTTGATGCAGAATATGTTTGGGAGTTATCTGGAGGAATTTAATTTCTAGAAGTAAAATATCTAGTGGATAATTTGAGAGAACAGATTTAAAATGACTAGGTATTAAGGTTTTAGTAGATATCATAAAACAGTTTATCTTCTTGCCTGCCTACCTTATCATAGCCTACGGAACTAAGGATTGCAGTAAAAAAGAGAACCTGTGGTCTGTTAGAGCTTCTAGTATCTGAAAAATCACATTATTCTATCAACTCTAATTACATCCTAGGTATTTGACAACCCTATTTGATTTTTGTTAGCAGTTTCCTAAATTGTTTTGACAATGGATCTGTAAGTTTATTTAAAACATGTGTCCATGCTAAAATATTTTATATATTTGTCTGAAAGTGATATGAGTTACAGTATGATAATGTTTGATCAGAACACGGAAAAGAAAGTATAAAATTAATAAATATTAGACACCCAACTCAGCAGGATGATGTGCAATGCTTGTTTCTTTAAAGTCAGCGTAGAAGGGTTAGGTGTGTGTGATATTTTGGAAGTCCAAAATTATGTATGTACTCTGCATCAAAAAGCAATTTGATAATTTGTATGATGAGTAGAACTCCCTTACAAGTAAACATGATATGCAACATATCTAAATGTGACACCCCTTCCCATCCCTCCCCGCCTCCCCCCCCCCCCCATGACACACACATGAGAGACCTTTGAGGCCACTTGAAATTCCATGAGGAAACATCCATCTTTGGTTACATGCTTTGTTTTCTTTCTGCAGCTGCAAATTTTATGTTCCTTTCTCTGCTAAGGGCCAGCTTTAAGGTGAATGTGGAGATTTACCCTGCCTTTTTCAGGTGGTTAGGGCATTGCCTTTGGCCAGCAGTTACAGGTTAATTCAGTCTTTAGGTGGAGTTTGTCTTAGAATTCAGGTCTCTGGACATTGTTAGATCTCAATATGCATCAGAAAATACATCCCCTCTAACTCGTTCATCTGGGTTTTGAGCAGATACTAATGCTGGTGTTACTCAGACTGCAAATAATACAATAGAAACAATAAAGCACTTCTTGTCAAAACCACTGTTTGCATACTGACAGACTTAGACTGAAAAGTTTCTTGCATCAAACCGTTTTCCAGGGGTCATTTAAATTAGTTGTACAGCACAACATTCAGTGTAAGTAAGGTTAGTGTAATATGGTCCTTCATGAAGTCTGAGAATGTTGAAAATTAAAGCAAAAGGTGTTTGAATGATAAGCTTTTCTATCTCTTGGAAAAGGTCTAGAACATCATGTTTGTCAAATCCACATCCTTAAAGGGTCCATGTGGTAGATACTGTTCTTTGACCTCTAGTTAAAACCAATACAATGGCTGAAAGTTTTGTGTAGAGTCTGTGCATACAGAATAGGAAGGGGATTTTTTTGACCCTGCCACTTCATTTATTTTGCCTGTTCTTTTATAATTAGTTGTGTAACCTATTTGCTGACTTACAGAAGTTATTGTTTCTTTGAGTCTACAAATGAAGATGCTGTAATAAACCTGTAGGCAATATGTGAAAACTTGAAAAATATGTCAGTCCTTTAAAAGTACTTTACGGTGGAAAATTAAAGATTGGGATAGAGGGAGCAGTTTGTTTTGTGACATATTATCTGTTGCAGACTGCCCAGACTATCTCGTAGGATTAAATATTGAATTATAATATAATCATAAACTAGGTCCTCATGGCTTTTATGTTTATTTCCTTCCATTTGTTTTCATTTCTTAGGCAATTCTGATACAAAAGGCAGAATAATGCAAAGCAAATTGTAGTCTATGGCTCCCAGGGGGAAGGAATGTAGCTGAAACCCAAAACATAAAGAAGCGTGAATAATAGAATAAGCAGCTGGAACTGAAATGCCAGGATCAATTGTCCTAAACTATACATCTAAACCCAGGAAGCCTCATCTAGTTTTGTCAAGGTTTCAGATCTCATGATTTTCCTGGTCAGATTGCATGATGGAGTTAGAAAGACCCACAACTCCTTTATTTTCGTGCCTGTCTCAAAAATGAAAACAATCTACATAACACCTTTTGGTATAAATGGATGGGATGCAAATTTAAATGTAGTTGGGAGCTACTTCTTTTTAACATCAGTTTGTTTTGAAATGAAGGGAGTGACCCAGCCTGCATAATTCCAACAGTCAGCTGTGTCTTAAATTCAGAGAATAGACTGATTTTTTTTAAAGCATGTGTCTGCATTCCTTTTATTGTCAGGGAAGTGAAGTGATGAAACTTAGGTGGGCTGATGTGATCTCCTTTTGTGTGCCTTGGTAAGAAAAGTCTTTCCTTCAGCTGGTTGTGACGACAGTTTAGGCTTTCAGTAGAAGATTTAATTCCCTAATGCATATGGATTGTCCAGGTTTAAGCAAACCACCCTTTAGTAACATAATGGTAGTGCTTGAAGTATCTGTTACATGCGTGAGGGATTTTTCCTCAGTGATGGTAAGTCCAGTACTTCATGATAAATTTGACTTTTTATACTGTCTCCGCAGAAAAGACTTTCAGCCCCAGATTTGAATGTTTAATAATGCACATCTCCAAGGTTGTAAAAGTAAATTGGAAATGGAGTAGGGAATTCTTGATTCTCCAGTATAAGGCATAATATAACAAAACCAATTTTATAGGGGCATTTAATGATTCTTAATATCTTGTAAATTAGAGTAGGATGAAATGTTAAGTTAAATGCATGTTATCCATATCTATAAAAGTAACATAATAGGCATCAGAGGTATGCAAGAAATCTCCATTCAGTGTAACACCCCTGAAGTTATTCACAGTTGTTGCAGATTCTCAGATTTTTTTGAATAATCTCAACAGGCAACACATGGCAGAAAATTAAAATGATTCATTTAAAGCTAAAGAAAAATACATTTTGTAAAGACAGCTACTTCAGTATCTTTTGTTTTTCATATTTGAATGCATTCTTCTAAGAACAAGATGGCTTAGTTTATTGGTATGTTTTTCATTTTTTTAACAAGTAAACCTTAAAATAATCTAAATAATGTTATTTTATTTTAAATGACAATCTAAATTGCCCTGACTGAAATTAAGTCACTGTGGAAAACAGACTCAGTCAACAGTATGAAGATGTCTTCAATTTATACCAAATGTACCGTTTATTTTATTAGCACTTACTTCACTATAGCTTCTAAAAATTGAGATAATAGGCAGATTCAGATATGGAAAGGATGAGATAAACAAAGCAGGCATACTAGGGAAGAGAAAAACATTTTAAAGATTTGAACCACATCTTACTGATGCTTTCTCTAAGTTTACTTAATTTGTATTACATGATTGAGTTTAGATTCTTTATTTTTCCTGAAATACTCTCTCGGCTTGGGACCATGAAATGGACAGGGATAGGTCTCTGCATTCTTTCACAGCTGTGGCTCACCAAATTTTGCTTGATCCCCAGTAAAAATTAAAACAATACTAGTACTGTCCTACTTGAGGATCAGCTACCCATGACTGTAAAGAACCACCAGGAGATAAGTAAATTTTGCACACTTTGTTCCTCGTTAATGCTTTTAATGATGTTTGGTTAGCCTGTTGGGACAGTTCAAGTACAGCCATTATTGAGATTACAAGGAAATTAAGGATGCCCTGTAGACTGTTACGGCCTCTTTGCACTTTGGAAATGAGTTGAAACAGGGCTCAGACTGTCTAGCTGAGTCCACTGACTGCAGTATTTCATGTATCCCATGTTAGATTTAATTTCTTTGTGCTAAAGTCATCTCACACTACTGTAGAAAAAGAGGAAATTTATTGTTGGTGAATTTATTTAATAAATCTCAAGTGTCCTTTGTGTTACCTGCTTACCAAGTCTGCCTTGAAGGCAAAGGTTTCAATCAATAGAGGCAGCTGAAAAATGGAGAAACAAGCAGGAAATAAAATAGTCTCACAAAAGAAGGGAAGTGAATGCTAGAGAGAGAACACTAAGGGGTGATAGGAAATAATGAAAAAGGAAGCAAATTGGGGAATATGCTTGCCAGATTGCAGTGCTTTATTCTTCCCATCTTTGGTCCCAAAAAACTAAAATACTGAAGGATCCAAAAAAGCAGCAGGAAAAGAGAAAAAGGTTTTGACTTGGAAAGAATTTATATATCTGGTGATTTGTACTGAGGGCTAATGAACGTGCAAAGAAGCGTGGTGATGATGATTCCCAAGCTAGAGACCCCTAAAATAAATGGTTACTTACGACTACAAAGGAAAAATTAAGTTTATGAAAGAGAGGATACATAGGTGTTTTGTTCCTCTTATATTTTATTCCCCTTATATATATGCGTCTGCATGCTCAATACCTCATCAGCAACAAAGTGCTTTGGAAACTATATTTAGAATTCCTTAGTGATCACAGGTTACCTGGATGTAAAGTATTTAATCAAGTTTTACTCACCTTGCCCAATCAGAGAGACTTTATAGTCCAAACATCTACTTCATATTGGGTTACACACGTGTGTGATGAAGGAATTTATGTCCATCTCCAAAAGGGTATACTTAAGTTCTAATCAATGGTCATTCTTCAAATATTGAGAGTCACAAAGAGATAGTGCTAGGTTTCGTTTCCAGATTTCCCTTTATGAATAATTGAGTTGCTATTTCAGTTTGATTTGCAGGCTTGCCCCCCCCAGCTCAAGTCAAATTTAAATGATTTACAAAATCTTGAAATAGAATAGAATTAAATTGTAGAGTTTATAACTAATTAGTAGCACTGCATGATGCCACTGAGCTTTAGTTTTGTGATTTTGTGCTGTTCAGCTTCTGCTTTCCACATCAAAAAAGCAGGATGCAGAAGGGCAGAAGTACTGAGAATCTGTGACAGTGCACAAGGCAAACAGCTTTTCACACAAACCATTTGTTGTACTTTCGATCTGTGCTTCTTTTTATTTTTTTTTTTTTTGAGTTTGACATGCTTAGTAGAATCTGACAATCTCAAAATTGTCTTGATATGCAGCTTCTCTTCTCTACAAGATGGATAAATGGCATTATTTTCATTTTACGTATTGGAATTAGCCTTGCTTTTCTATGTGTCTGTCTTTGGAAACTAAGTTTTGATGCCTAACTTGATTGACTAACTAGCCTGTGTCATCAAGAAGTTTTAAAACCAAACAAGTGTATCACAGGTGTCCAAATCCAAGTGCTAATCACCTGTGTACAGATGCAATTAAAAGGTATATGTGCGTGAATTTATGTGACTCATATTTAATTTTATGGGTGTCATGAATTTTTAATCAGTTCATGGGTCTGGGAGGCCTAATCCAACTAAATTTGTTGACAGCATTTTACCACTCTTTTCATTAACAAAAGGATTGTGTGTTTGTAAGGCAACATATTGGCAGGAGTCACTGATTTCTAATACACAGAGCTCCATTACTAACTAGAGTATAGAAGATGTAAAGGTGGGACAAATTCAATCAAGATATCATTGTTGAAAGAAAACCCAAACTGACATTCAAAATGTACACAAAATAATGCTTTTCAAATTTATTTTATATTTGTTTATGAGGAGCTGTAATCAGTTCCTTAACAAATTCTAATACAAATTAAATGAGTAATTTTGTAAATTCTGTACATTCTTGATGTTTTCATAATTGATTGGTGAGTAGTAGGGCCATTAACAGTGAGTGCTTTACAAACTCTGATTTTCAAAGGGTGATACTTACTAAATTCCCAGCAATCCAAAAAATGAGTATCAAAATTATCACTTTTGTATATTTCAGTTTAATGAGACAAAGACTGATGTGAACATATTTTAACTTCTGTAGTGTGTCTGGCTTTCTTCATAGTGGTGCATTTGGTGCTGCATTTTGCATTTGTGGCTAAAGCAGTGTTGGTAACACACCTGTCTTCTGGCTCTTGCTGAACAGAGCTTGCACAGTGTCAAGAGTTTCTCTTCAACCTTTCCCACTCATCCATAAGTCTTTTCACCTTCCTTGTATTTTCTCCCCATCCAGTGGGAGAGAGGAATAGGACAGTGAGAGAGTAGGGAGAGTTCAGTGAGTTTTTGGCTTCTGATCGGTGTCAATCCATGACAATAAAATTGGAAGTGATGGAGAAATAGAACCTTAAAGCCTTTCACAGTGCCACAATTGCAAAGGAAGTAAGTTTTCATTATGGCTGTGATATGCAGCCAAAGAATTGAACAATGAAAAGGTAACCAGAACTAACGAGAAAGTAGTACAATAGTGCTCAGAAGCTTGAGTTAGTTTTAACCTGTCTCTTTATAGAGTCATCATTCTAAACATATTGAGACTCATGCTTTGGTTTAATCTTTGAACAGAGAATGGAGCATCCTTTAAATTCTGTAGGTCCTGTTTCATGTAAACTATTCCATCTGTTTCATCTATCCTGACTGCTCTTTACCTGATCGGTCTGAATGGACTCACATTGCTTCGTTAAAGGCAAAATGAGCTCCATTGCTTTAGGTTCCTATTAAGTTTACGTACTGTAAATTGATCTTTAATAGAAGAGAATGATGGCAGAAGAGGTTTTATTTTCCAGAGACAGACTCCGGCTAACACTAAATTTCTCTAGAAAGTTGAAATTTTAAATATTCTGTAAGTTTCTAAAAGTAAGGATTACTCTAACTACAGAATGAATTTGCCTTCCTGGACCCAAGATACAAAAGGGTTAAGACCTCAATACTTGGCATATTGAAGGGATAATCATGTGTTAGAACCCCAATCTGAACTGCAATGAATTATTAAACAAGTGGTTTGTTGGATGATGGAATATTACCTTCAAAGCACTGCTCGTCTCCTTGAGGCATATCCAGAGCTAACTGCATTGAGCCAATTAGACTGACTGTCTCTTCAATGAGTTGTGACCTATCAATGGTAATAGCTTATTGTGATGATAAATGAACCCATCTCTCAAACTGAAGCCTGAGTACACACTTCAGCAGTTTCCCTGAATCATAGGGCCATTACCTATCAACTTCAGATTGACAGGAGCAACAGCAATGAGAGCAGATAGCATGCATGAGAAGACACAGATGATTGTTTTACCCGAATGAATATATTTACACTTATTTTTGATGAGGTTGTTTTGTGGTTTTCTTGGTTTTTTTAATGGGCCTGCTTTAACATTCCGTATTTTGCTAGCACATTTCTCACAGTATGTGCAGTACCACCCCTGTCTTCTGAGATGGCTGCATAAATTTCTGATTGGTATCTATGTAACTTTCCAGTTTCACAGGCACTCTGTGTTGTGATACAGGTTAGTCCTTTTTTTTTTCTAGTTGCAGGGGATGGTGTGTGTTTGGCCCTCTTAGCCTTATCAATTTATTTTCCAGAGGTAATCTCAGAAAAATAGGCAAGGTAAAAGAACTGTATCATTATTTTTCATTATTTTATTACAAGTTTTTAAAACCTCTAAGTATCAAATATCATGAAATACTTGGACACTTCCTGACCAGTTCCTTGGCTAGTTTAAATCTTTTTGGAGATGACAAAACTTTGCACAGTGAAGACAGTTATTTTAACAATTTAACAATTTCTATGTCAGTTTTCTTCTAGTTTTTTTGGTTATTGTTATGTTGAGGATTTCAAGTGTTTTTTATTAATTAAAAATAACAGTACCAGAGATACATACCTTCAATTTAGTGTCCTGAAAGAGAATTTTGATTATGACTCAATTTTTAAAATGAAATTACATAAGAGAAAGGGCTTTATATATTCCTAAACCATATCTCAGTTATCCAAAAGATAGCTATGGTCTGCTCCGAAGGTGTGGCCTGGAGTGAGTAGTTCTTTGAAAGAAAGACTTTAAGCTGTGCAACCAGCCAGACAGTGCAGCAATCCAATCTGTATCCACGCATCTCCTATATAGAAGGTTTCCTGCAGTGTATTGTGGTGAGCCATGCCTCACTGCAGTGCACACTCTACTATGCAGTTAATAAAGCAAAACTTACAATTCTAAGTTTGCTTTTCCATGAACTGGGTAGCTTGTTTGCAGAAATATTAATGGATATAAACACAGTGAATAGCAATGTATAGTTTCCCATCAATATTGTATCTTCTATGCTCCAGAAAAACCATAACAGAGTATTTCAGTTACTTTGAAGTTATTTGAAGCTCAGATGATCAAAGTATGTCACATTGTAGAGGAACTTTTTCTTCTTACATATTTTAAATTAAATGCAACAATACAGAGCCGTACATATCTCTAGTAATTTTTAATATTTGCCAAGTTAAAAAAAAAGATGGAAATGTAAAAAAAGGGAAATGAAAAAGAAAACTAATAGATCGGTATTCTGTTGCCATTAGCTATGGAGAGATTTCCTAGCTTAATAAACCTAGGCAGTCTAAACAAATAAAACTGGTCAACCAAAACTGCACTGTTTAACTTATGAAGTGGATTTGTCACAACAAATGCCTTTAACGCTAATCAAATAAATAGATACGGTTTAGTCAGCTGTGTCTTATTACTTGAATGTGTGAGCTAATTCTGTTTAGTCTGCTATGATGAAAAGTCCTTTTGAGAAAGAACTTCCTACAGTTTTGTTGCTGAGATTCATCTTATGTGATGTGCAGCCCAGTAAATATTTCTTCTCTCTCATAAGTGACGTATTAGTACAGTTTAGGTAGACGCACAAAAATCCAGTTTTGTCACTGTCCTTTGTCTTTTATTTTATGCCAAATATATGATATATACATATGCATTTAAATAAAAATAGCATTATACGTGTGTCTCATATGTTGAACAAAAATATGAATGTATAACACAAGAGATACAAAAGGATGAAAATAGTCACAGGAGATTAAAAACTTAAAAACATAAATATATGAATGATCAAGGGAACTTTTCTTTAAAAAACTCTCAAGCTTTAACATTAAAGCAGGCTGATAATTCTTCATTAAAATAGTGGTTTGGCTTTTTCTGCTATTCTTAAATATTCTATTAGAAGAATTGCAGTGAGATACTTTGTTTCAGATTTTGGAAAGTCTGAGCTTGTTTGATGTTAATGGACATTGAGCAACTGCAGTGTGCCTTTGAGGATATTTTACTCCAGTTATCTTCCTTTGTTTCTGAAAAGACACTGGCAGTAGTAGAAAAGTTCTAACATTTGGTAAAAAACTGGAGTTGTTTAGTCTGGAGAAAAGACTAGGCTCAGAGGGGACATTACTGCTCTCTATAACTACCTTAAAGGAGGATGCAAACAGGTGAAGATCAGTCTTTGCTCCCAGGTAACAAGCGATAGGACAAGAGGAAACAGCATGGAGTTGTGCTCAAGAAGGCTTAAATTAGATATTAGGAAACATATCTTTACTGAAAGAGTGGTCAACCATTAGAACAAACTGCCCAGGGAAGTGGTAGAATCACCATCCCTGTAAGTGTTCAAAAATGCTAAGATGTGATTAGAGATGTGGTTTAGTGGTAGAACTAGCAACATTACATTAATGAATGAACTCCAAGTCTTTTCCTAATGATTCTATGATAACTCAAAATCTCCTGTTTCCACCATGGGTGTGATAAAGTAGATGACCTTATCAGTAAATCAACCAGACTCAGTACTAAGCCTTCCCAGAACTGCATGAAACAAATTCTACTTGCAATATTCAAGGACAATAAGTGAGAGCTGAAAGATTTGGGAGAGGCAAAAGAACTCTCCAAATCTCAGAGTATCTCTTGTCTGTCTCTGCACTGTCTCAATTTCCAGTTACATAGAAGTGCATTCACCATTCAGAGGTGGCCTCATCAAAGTGTCAAACTTGTCTGAAAATGTGTGACACAACACAATTCTTAATTCTTTTCACAGAGTTGCAAATCTAATGTTTTTTCTAAAAGTTACTGACAAAAGTGAAATAAAATGAGAAAAAAAGCTTCCAAACTTTCAATGCAAGTTTTTGTAAGGAAAAAAAAAATTTATGAGGTTCACATTCTTTATTTAAAATAATGAAAGCAGCAGCTTTTCACCTCAGTTATATGTGAATATTTTTTCTGACTTCAGTTGCCTTCAATCTGCCATCTATATACTTGGCTTGCTATGAGAGTATTACTCTAGGCAAATATGAATAACTTAGCCTGAGCTACTTTTCCTGTAAATTGTTATTTAGCTTCTTTGTCTACTTTCTTTCCAGTACTCTGAAATTTTTTTTATGTATTTGCTCTTGAGAAGTAGGATAATTCTGGGCTATTATCTATGGATGTGTTGTACGGAGTTTAAACTTTGTTCTGATCACGTATTATTCGTTCCAAAATGAAAGCACTTTTGACTTCCTCTAAGGTTTTTACATGATAGGTTTTTTTGACTTCCTCTAAATGTTTTTGCATGATAGTTCTTTCAGGCTTGGCTAAATGCTGCATGTTCTGTTTAGAAAGTGGTTGTTCTATACATCTGTGAAATGTTTTATGACAAGCAGTGAAAGTAAAAACTTATAGTAGATCTATAAAAAAGTATTTTTTTTGGTTTGTTTTTTTTTTTTTTTCCCAAAAGATTTGTGGTAGTTTTAGCACAGAAAAATCTTATTTAAATTCTTATGTATCTTTCTTGTATGTATTTTGCACATTTTATTTTTGATTTCCATTTAAAATTTGCTAATTTACATCCACTTATGCATAAAAGATATTTAGAACTTGTAGCAATATTCTGCTCTGTGACAAAGCAGAAGACTGTATTTTTCAAGTAGAGAAATTTGGGCCATTTTGAATATATCCAGGGCTTTTTGAGTTGAAGATTACAGATTATTTACTTAGTAATGTTATGAATTTTTTCTTATGTTTGGATAGAAAGCATTAGTCAAAAGAGATTTTGATCTAACCTACTGAAGTCCTTCTGATATTTTTGCAATGCAAATTTAACTTCATATTCAAATACCAAAATCTGCAGAGAGCTGAAAAGCCATCTATAGCATTCTCTTTTTAGGTACAGGAGATTGTTCTGCGATGATCAGAACCATAGCAGAAGTAAGTGCAAAGTGACTACAGTCATCCATGGTTTTGAAAATGATGTCCCAGAGTTTCTTGCCTGTTAGCAATGTGCTGCTTTCTAGTGTGAGAAAGCCCAGTTTTCATAAATACAACAGCATGTGTGCTGCTGCTGCAACATTTCATAAAGCACTGAAAATTCTGCTTATTTTCTGAAATGTCTTCACTTTGCCTGATGAATATGGTGAATTTAAACTTACGATTCAGGATTTATTTTGCACTAGGTGGATAGTGACTATCACTTTACAATAAGTGGATGTTAATTAATGCTTGAATACAGCAGATATTATATTGAATAATGTGGATACAAATCCACATTATTAATGAAGAGATCCATCATAATGAGTATATTGCTGTCTGTCCTGAATTATGATGTAATTCTTATGGAAGGATAAATGGCATCCATTTAAAAACCTAATGGCTGTCATTATGGTCAGTGTTAAAACAATTAATACCAAATGACTGAGTAATAGGAGGGACACTAAAACTGAATTTTATTCATTAACTCTGTCAGTAAAAATGTGTAATCAGTATCACAGATTTTTGTACACAACCTAGTTAACTGCGAATGTGCTTTGAGCAATCTGGAACCTTCAGGAAAATTTGACCACTGGGGCAAAATGTTCTCAGCTACTTCAGGAGAATATATGTATTGAAAGTACAAAGAAAATAGCCTAACTATTTCCCAAAAGGCCATAAATATTTTCTTCTATGTACAAAGAAGCTTAAATAGAAATCCCAGCAGTGTGGCAATGGCAATTAAGCAAACATTTTGTAATTGGTGTACTTTATTATCCTGACTATGTGAACAGAAGTGTGAATACTTAGTGACTTGGAACTACCCTAAAAAGTGCATCTGCTTGATACAGCATTCAGCAGCCCATTAAAAGAAAAGATAAAAGCACCTCATAAGTCAGGTAGCTCCAACTAGGAGTCCATATTATGTTAATTGATCTCAAACTTCCCAAGGTTCTTACAGTTGTCCATAGGGCTGCTTTGTCATTGTAAGCTCTACAAGGGCTTCTAATAGTTTCTCTTTATTAATTAATAAGTGAACTTTTTTATTTATTCCTTGTTAGTTTTTGTGCCAACTCTCCCCAGGGAAATTCAAATGGCTGCAAGCTTTAGAAACAATTATGTTGTTAACAAATGGTCTAAAAATACCACATGATCACACTGAGTTCTTTTTTTTATGGAGGGAAAAAATGAAAAAGTGGAATTCAGAAGGGGACTGTAACTAGGAAGACTTTAGATGCATGCTTGTGTGTGATCTACTTCTCATCTGGCTGACTAGGAAGAAAATGAAGAGTAATTCTGTTGCAGAAGTATGTGTCATTTTTTAATTTTGTTAGAAAAGTATGTGCCATTTTTATGGGCTATTTCTTCTATCTCAGAATAGCTAAGGCAAAAACTCTCCCATTTGAACTCAATCTGTATTGAATATACTAACATATATTAGCTATCATATTTGAGATATTTGATCTGGATCTATATTATGTGTTCTGTTCTGTGAATCAGTACCAGGCATTTTACACTGGCTCTGAGGAAGAACTTTTATCTGCAATAGTGAAAGAAATGGAAGCACAATGTGTAATAAACTAGTAAAGTGCAAACAGGAGTCACGCTGCAGTTCTGAGAAGAAGAATTTGTCCTGAAAGGGAGATCATAGATTCAGGTTTATAACTACTCTTGCCAGTTTTATTTGGCTCCTCAGGGAAAACAGAGATATGGTAATACATTACCTTCCGAGTATGTAGCTATTATTACAATTACAAGGTGCCAAAAGAAAGGTTTATACTTCCAGTTCTTTACACAGAATTATAAACCACTTCTAGGGAAAGACAAAGTTTGAGAGTATAACAGTATCTAAGTTGTACCAGAGGAAAGTCCATCCAGCCCAGGAGCCTATTTAATCACAATGGCCAGCAAGTGCCAAGGGGAGAGTGTAAGAAGCTGATAAGGGTATAGTTATACTTCATCAGATGCTTTCCTAACCTCAAGCAACCTGTAGCCCACATACATATAAAGTGATGGAGGTGTCTTTGTATTTAATGGTCTTTATTCATCCTAACTGCACATTAAAACCTTTATCACATGAAATCTAGCAATAAATGAAGGTCTTGTTTGGGACAGCAAGTCTGGTTCTGTGGCAACCTGCTCCATGTCCTGCCCTCTACCATTGTTATTTAATTTTGAATTGTCCCTGAAAAATGGTTTGTATGGGAAAATCTAAGAGATCAAATTTTTTCCTGTCTAGCCCCAGTTACACTATTATTTCTTCTTTACTGCTTTAAGCAACTGTGTCCCTTTATGCTGGCTATTCAGGTAAGAGGCCCTGAGGCAAATTACTGTACTTTGTAAAGAAATTAAGATATGTGCCATGACGTCAAAACACAAACTATTGTGTTTGCTTCTCATCCATCACTTTATGCTGTAAATTGCTATCTGTCACATTTTGACACATCAGAAAGAAGATATTTTGTGATTATATTGTGGGAAAATCCTTTTAAATATCTGCTATTCAGGGATGAGTTATTTCTCTCTTCATATTATAAGCTGCTAATTATTTAAAACAGTTATGTCAGCAGTGATTAGAATATGTATGCCCTTGGTATTAATGCATTAAGAATTTTTAAACCTCTCTTTGATTCAGGTTAGTATCAAAATAAATGAAGAAACAACATATTGTTATCACTCTTCTAATTTATGTGATCGTATCACACACTACATTTTTGTACTGCAGTATATAAAAGAAGCGAGCCCTGGAAAATTATCTGAGCCAGTACTAAAATAGCTAAATAAGGTTTAAGAAGGGGAAGCAATAAATCAGATCAAATAGAATCTTAGGACGATACAGAAAAAAAAGAATTAGTGTAACTACTTTTCAAGACATATTCTTGTTTCTCTTGAGTGGGCCCACGCAAGAAAAATAGTGGTCCAAAAATGCCTTTCCCAGCTTAAGTTATCTCAGTTTTCTTACAGAAGTGATGTCAATACTTCATTCCACAAAACCTGATTTTTGCTAACCAAGAAAGTGAGTTTTGTGGGACAGTTAATTGTAGAAAAGTGTATGTGATGATGCCTTTTTACTTATCAGCTCTTCAGCTGTGATAGAGCTTGCCGTACTCCTTTAAAGATGTACCAATTCATAATATTTTGCAGGCTATCAACATCAGTCATGAGACAGAGAAGATGTA
>NW_020955265.1:1467540-1469328 GCF_003031625.1 Empidonax traillii
TCCCAGCTTAAGTTATCTCAGTTTTCTTACAGAAGTGATGTCAATACTTCATTCCACAAAACCTGATTTTTGCTAACCAAGAAAGTGAGTTTTGTGGGACAGTTAATTGTAGAAAAGTGTATGTGATGATGCCTTTTTACTTATCAGCTCTTCAGCTGTGATAGAGCTTGCCGTACTCCTTTAAAGATGCACCAATTCATAATATTTTGCATGCTATCAACATCAGTCATGAGACAGAGAAGATGTACCTAATTTCGTAATGTCTCATCTTAAACTTTAAATGTCTTTCTCCAGAATGCAGGAAAGACAGTATGTGTAACCAGAGTGGAACTGGATTTTTGTTCTTAGCTGTGTATTAGTTCAGTAGCTACTCTGCACTGGTACTGGCTTTATTCTTATAGATGCCACAAGTTGCAGATGGCCAATTTTCAGTCAATGAACACAGTTCCATAGAGGTGAGTGGGATCCGGGCTAAACCACAGAAATGTCTCAACATTCATGAACTTTTCAAGTGTTCCTAGTCATTTCTTGTTTCACATTTCTGTTAATTCATTGATTAAATCTTTTAGGTATTAAAAGACCATGAACTAGAAAACAAACCCCTTGGTAATAGAATTACTGTGAGAGCACTTTGACTAGAGATAAAGTCCTACAAATACGTTCAAAAGGGAATTGTTGAGTTCAAGCACTTTATGTTATGAATTTGGGAGGCAAGTAAGCAAATAATTGTGCAAAAATACATTACACAGGCACCACAGCAAGTTAATCACTTCAGAGTTCCTCCTACTTCCCAAAAGTGTGCTGCATTAGAGTATAAAAACAATTTGACTTGACAAATTCTTGTGCTGTAGGGACTGAGGATTAGGTACTGCTCCAACAGTCAATTCACTTAATAACTTCTCATGTCTGAAGTTACATTATCCACTTTTCTGTCTTTTATAGGATCCAGCTAAGCTAGATCAATATCCTGAGGAAACGTGGCTTTCTATTTTAGGATGACATTTTCCTACTTGGCAGGATATTATCTTCATCAACATGTGTACAATATGGTACTAATTTACATCTCTGTCTGGGAAAAGTCTTGCACAGTGTATTAGGACTTAAAACTATTACTTTAGTAATTACTTGAAATATAATATACTTCCTCATTTTACTGTAAAATCATACTGTATGGAGTCAAGAGCTGTAACTGTACTGAAATGAAGGCATAATAATTTAACAATAATTTTCATCATTAACTTCTCATTCCAGTAGGCTTAAACTGAGTTAATAAAATAGCACTTGGGCCAAAACTCAACACACAAAATTCTTTATTCAACCATATGATGATATTTGGATGGAATGAATTTTAGATGCACGTTACCAAAACTGAAAACAAAAGTTTGCAAAATAGTTTTGGAGTTACACTGTGGAAGTTATTGTTCACATGGACACATTAAGGACATGTCTGTTTTAATAATCTAGGAATTGCTGGGCCCTCTTCTCTAGTTTTGAGACCACTGATATGGCCATATTATTGAAACACTATGCTGGTGAATTAGTAGCAACTATTTCAAGACTACTCTAGTCCTATATGCTTCTACAATCTTTATGGGTCCCTTTCATAGAATCATAGAATCATAGAATAGATTGGGTTGGAAAAGACCTCCAAGATCATCAAGTCCAACCCCTGATCCAACTCCAATTACTATATCATGGCACTAAGGGCCACATCCAATCTCTGCTTAAAAACCTCCAGGGATGGTGAATCCACCACCTCTCTGGGTAGGCCGTTCCAATGCCTGATTA
>NW_020955265.1:1470975-1505637 GCF_003031625.1 Empidonax traillii
GTTTAAAAAATCTGATTAAATCATTTCTGTAATAGACAAAAGCAATATAGAGAGTCAGCATATCTAAATAGGGAGATAACTCAGTGAGTTGAGAAGTAGTTTTAATTGCATGAAAACACATGAGAAGAACTCTTGAGTAAAACCAAGGTCATCCTGTGCCTGGATAGACTTCCAGGAAAATACAGTTACTTAACTTCTGTGGGGATTAATTTAAATTAAATGTGCTGAAAGCTGCATAAATATTTGTGTGTGATTGTGATAGCAGTTCATGTCCTGATGGATAGTCATTGCTTTCATACCCTTCTTTGAACTTTAGCAGAAGCTCTGCAGTGTCCTGGGGGCCTGCCCTTACCAAGCAGAAACTCCTGTTTTCTTAGAAAACAGCAAAATATATGGCACTGTGAAGACACCTGTGATTTACAGTAAACAGCCAAACAGTCAGTTGTAGACCCATTTAAATTATCTAGCTCAAATATTTATTCCACACCTTGATGTTATCACAGTTGCTTCTTCCCTACAGAAGCTAGATTTTTAATCTGAAAAAGCACGCTCATAATTTGCACTGCAAATAATTCAGGTTCATTAATTTTAATGGTGAGGAGGTATAACCATGAAAGAACAGGGATTCTAGCAATATGGGAATCATTCTAAAGTGTGTCTGAGTGAATAATCTTTTATAGGGCCATGGAATAAAAAAAGTTGGGGCGAAAGGTAGTGAGAATTTATTGGGATCAGCTCATGATAAAAACTTTCTTGCTTCCAGTTAAAATGAAAAACTAAAGGATTTCGTTACAGATCAAAGGTTTCATTTGACCTGGAGCAGATATTTTTGGTTGGCAGATATTTATTAAAATGAAGAAAATTAACAGCACTGCTGTGGAAGACTAGTAAATTCTACTCTGTCAGTTTAGCCTCTGAAATACTTTTCAGATGAAATTGTCAGGCAAACTTCTTAGGATTTTCTGGACAGTTCTGGAACAAGCAAAATATCATTTTAAAAGTGAGATTACTTAGTTATTAAAATGTAGCAAGACTCCACAGATCAACTTAACTCTTATTCCAAGTAGTTTCATGGTATCAGGATAACATTCTTTCTGTGCTGCTTTTCCTTCCTTCTTTTGAGGAACAATGGAGATTATAGGAATCCCTTTTTTAAAACTTTCTTTACTACTCTAGTTATATTGCCATCTTTGTATTTTTTCTTTTGCTTTCCCACAAAATGAAGTTAAGAGTTCTTTGCTATTGCAGAGGATTGTAAACTCTTCCAGGTCAGAATAGAACGCTATTTCTAGGCCTTATGTACTAGCAGTTGGACTCCTTCTTTCCAGATAAAGTTAAGCCAGATTAAATATATATATTAATTAAATTTTTAAAAAAAAGTTCATCTAAAGTTTTGGTAGGATTTAGGGGTTGGACTAGATTATCTCCAGAGATTCCTTCCAAGCTCAACCATTTTATAACTCCATATTAGTTACAGACTCACAAGCATCTTAGTACTAGTAATTACTTTTACAATTATTAAGCTATTAATTAATTTTAAAATGATTAAGCTTTAAGTTGTAGAAGTTAAAAGTTTTTGCAACTTACTGTGTATCACAGAGATTGAGTTGATTATTTGGAAATCACTGTATTGTAAATTATTGTGCTATGGTCTTGGTTTTTAAACTCAGACATTCCTGTTACTCTCTGGTGAAGTACAGTGCCATGACCTACTACAGCAATTAAGAGTCATATTAGAAATCCTAAATGCCAGTAATCAGTGCCTGAGTTCACAGTAGTTATATGGGAGTAGAGAGATCCACTGCGACTAAAATAAAATGAGAAACAGAATGTGTCATATTTTGCATATAGACTATGATAAGCCTAGTTTTTCTTTACAGAGTTGTGGCTGTGTAGCTGACACACTACAAGTTAAAGGTTCTTTTAGCTGCAGAACCTTAAATTTACTGTTTTAATCAATTCAGTCAGTAGCTAAATAAACTGAGAGTAATGTAACAGATTAGATGTAAAGCAATGTGTTAGTATGATTAAACTATCTTAAAAACTTGAATTATCTTCAAATTAAAGTCTTTGTAAAGCTGTATTTTTGTGTTGTATTATAATTTGACCTTTTCTAATTACATTTTTTGTGATACTCCATGAAGTGCTAGACTATCTTAGGTACCAGAACTTCAATTCAGATTATTGAAATTCAGCTACCTGCACTGACCTTAGATATCTTGGAGTTTAAATGCATTGTATTCCTTGCCTTCAGGTATTTCTCAGACACTTCTTAAAAAAGACTGAGTGTTTTCCACAGCCTGTAACTAAAAATATCGTTGAGACATTTTCTTTTGTTTCTAGTAGGCATGCCTTGAAGTTTGCAAACTTTACATGACAATCTCAAATCAGCGGTTCCAGAATGAAAATGAAGGGTATGATGGGTTGGTTAAGTGCCAAACTTCCACCCAGCTGTGCTCTCACTCCCCGTTCTTGGCAGGACAGGAAGAGAAAATAGGATGAGAAAGCTCATGGGTAGAGGGTGAGACAGGAAGATTGTTTACCAATTGCTGTCATCGGCAAAGTAGACTCATCTTGGGAAAAAATAATTAAATTTATTGCCAATTGATATGGCGATAAATAAAAAAAAAGCTTAAAAAATACTTTTCCTTCATCCTTTCCTAGGCTAAACTTTAGTCCTTCACTTCTGAATCCTCTACCCCTATATAAGTGTGTCAGGGGAAGTTGGAGGTAATGATAAGTACGTAACAGTTCCTCTCTGCCACTCCTCTCTCACACATTTTCCCCTGTTCTGGCATGTCCTTCAGGAAAAATGCTCTCTGGTGTGGGCTCTCCATGGGCTGCAGTTCCTGTCAGGAAAACATGTTCATCATGGGCTGCAGGGATATCTAGTGTGCCGTGGAGCACCTCCTCCTCCTTTTCTAACCTAGCTGTTCTCTCTGATGTTTCTCACTGTTTTGTTCTCTTCTCCTCTCTTCACTCCACATTTTTTCCCTTCTTACATATGTTTCCACAGAGGCATCACCAGCTTGGTTGATGGGCTGTGGTGGGTCCACTGCAGGCCAGCTGTGCTATGCTGTGCCTGGCACAGGAGAGCCCCTGACAAGTTCTCTGAGGGGTCAGTCCTGCAGTCCACCTGCTACCAAAATCTCACTACTTATACACTGTATTACCAATAGCCTAAATTACAGAAAACATTGAAAAATAAATCATTAAGTCAACAGTAAGGCAGAAATTGCTATGATAATTTTTTGGGTGCATAAGGATTGAAATAGGCCTTTAGAACTTGACTTTCTCAAAAGATAAAGCTGATGTATTATATACTTGCCATGTATACCAGTAAAGTGCTTTCTTATGACCATATTTTGCTAAATTCTTAGTTACAGAAACGTAATAGATTTTTCCTCTTGAGTGTTAATGGCCCTGCTCACATTGGAATATTTCAAAATAGAACTTCTACATATTACAAATGACAGACACTGATGCTTCTTTCTGTGCACCATTATTTGTACAGATGGCTACACACCTAAAGTTATACTTCGCTATGGAAAAGAATTTTAAAACCCCAAAAATTCTACACCTAAGCTAAAATATTTTAAAATCATGTTGAGGATGCACTGGAATTCCACGCACAATGTTCAGGACTGTGAAAATTTACAATCTTCCCAAATATGCATAAATATAATTTATATACCTATTAATAACTTTGTTAATGATGCACAAGTAAGGGCACCGTGTTTTATGTACAAAGTTTATTACCCCGCCATGAAGGTGACAAAGGCAATAGGACAGGCAGGTATGTGAGTGCACAGGTTGTGTGTTACCCGTCACACAGGCTGCATGCTTTTCTGTTCCCCAGGCACAGCACACTTTCATTTTAAAAATGAAACCTGATGGCTTGCATGTATGGGTTTGTGAGGGCTTAATACATAGAGATTTACTCCCTGTTGTTTCATATCCCATTCTTGCTTTTACCCCTAATATAAGATGTTTAAATGCTTTGGTTTGAAGTTTAGCTACCTGTTTTCTGGTCTACATTCAGAAATTAATTAATTAATGAAAGATATTGACTATGAAGTTCTTAACAGACTTAAGTGGATACAGCACTGTACACATTTTTTGTGAAAATTAGTGAAAAGAGGCATTTTTTCAAGTATAAGTAATGGTAATTCCTTCTAGATGGCCGTGGACATTCATTCACTCCCCAGAGATTATCTTTAGCTCTTCAGAAGAGATATCAACACCTTAGTTGGCACTTCGTGATGCAGGAAAAGATAGATCCCCTGTTAGCAGAAATTTTCAGAAATCAATTAGGTTCATGGAGCTACAGCAGTTTCTATCAGCAGGAGATCAGTTCTGAAACATCTGTGAGAAAGTAAGAGCAGCTGTAGTTAGACAGAGGAAAGATCTGTCTGTTGTAGAAAGTGGGTCTCCAGCAGTGGCCAATACAGCATGCATATGGAATAATATAAGAATACAAGCACACATCAATGCTGTCCTGCCCACCAACCCAGTATACAGCAATTTGCACTCATTTTCTAAGGTAGAGAATAGCTCTGTTACAGTCAAGGTAAGAGAATGAAGTGCTAAATAGATTGGAAAATTTACAGCATTAAATAAAAGGTAATTTTCTTAAATTATTATACCATAATTGGTAGTTAATGCAAGAGATTATTAAATAATAACAAATGGGCCAATACAATTAGAGGGAGGATGGGAATAGACAGATGAAGAAACAGAATTCATACAGTAATGGTGGAGATCATGGCAGTGGAGGACTAAAAGACAGTGTTGAATCTAATCTCTGTCCATTCTAAATTTCAAGCAACTATGCATCTAAGAAGTTTTGCAGCTGTGGGGAGGTTAGTCTGTCGTATGGCCAAGTAAAGTACATTGGGTCTGGAACACACTACTGAGTCAGAACAATGACTTACAACCTGTAAATAGATGCTATGGCAAAAAAAAACACCATTCCCTGATTGTGTGTGGTTAACTTAATACATGATTATTTTTCAAATATAGAGTCCCATTTTGTAAAAGAGTTTATGATGTGTTCTAATTGTGTCTGGAAACTTGTCTAACTTCGTGTAGGTCACAGTCCTCTTTTACACATATTTTAAACAGCACTAACTTAAGCTCAACATTTTTAATCATTTTTTTTCTCTTAATGCTATTGTGAAGTGATAGCTTTTTTATTCACATTTTATCTTCCAGCTATAAAGTTAATCGTTACTTCAGACTGCACCATTTGCATTAAATCTAAAGCAGCATGAAACCCTGCTAAATATTAAAGAGTTTGAGATGGAAGCGGAAAATTTACATTGTTAGTCAAAACTTGGTTTATTAGAACCTAGCAGCCGGGCTTACATTAGAGATGAGTAGAAAATATATATTGCCAACAGAAACAAGGGAGGAAGGAACACATTCAATTAAAGGAAATTTATGTAGGTATATAAATCACATTAATCACACTCGGAAGACCTTGTATTTATGTATTATATATGAACTATATATAAGGCTTGATTCTTTTTGAGTTGTATAGTTTTTTGTTACACAAGAATTCAAAAGATATTAAAGGAAAGTTAAAAGTTGGTATCCTGGATAAAATATAAAACTAAGTTGAGGTTTTCCAACCTATTTGTTGAAATTCAGAGAAACTTGTGAAAAGCCACAGAGTGAATAATAGTGAATAATAAAAAATCCTAGATTATATTAGATTCAAGATTCATATGCTGTTAATAAGGTTTAAAGATCCTGGAGCACGTGATGAAATTCTATACTGAGATTTTACTGTTTAAGGTCGCAAAATTACAAATATTCTTAAAACAGTTACTTGCGACTCCAAAAGTCAGAACGATTTTATCATTCTTCTTCCAGGCTTTGATGCACATAGATAATGTCATTCTCCATTCTCCAAGGATACAAATGAGGAAATATGAATCAATCAGTTGCTAGAAACTGAACTTATGTTGAAAGAAATAGAAAACCTGCTTAAACTGATTTTTTAACGCTTTCTGTAAATAATACTTCATTATTTATTACAGCTGTTCAACTTTAAATAGGTTTATTCTGACATGAGAGTAGGGAGTGTTTTCTTATTTAGAAAATTACTTACAAGAATTTTTAGTGCAATCAAGTGGGATATTTTCTGAGAGACTCTGAAGAACCTGATTTTAGGGTCTGTGTATCTTCTCCATGTAGGCTATCTCAAATACAGGTTTGCTTTCTGTGTATGTCTGCAAACATTTGCGTGCACACACAAGAACACAGACTCATTCTTCTCTCAAGGTGAGACTTTCAAACATTGTTTAATGTTCTACATCTAATCTTTTCTGTCTGCAAAAGACACTTTTGCAGTTGCAGCTTTATAAAGGCTCTTTGGTCCTCATAAAAGGATACTGATGTGTCTAGGGCTCTACTGGTAACTGGAGGTAGCCCAAAGGAGAGCTAGACTTAAGGAAAAACATGGAGAACTGAGTTTGTTTAATAACAAATGTACATAAATAAAATTAATAAGGACTGAAGCAGGTGTCTTAAGGTACCTAAAAGGCAGCAGCTGTGTAGAGGGAAGGAACAGTGCTGGGTTAAGAGTTGGACTCAGTGATCTCAGAGGTCTTTTCTGACCTTAAGGATTCTATGGTTCTGTGCACAATTTTGTTCTTCATGTTGATGTTGAATGGGACAAAACAGAGTGAGCTGAAATAATGAAAAGTCTTGGCAGGCAGGTGAAGAGGGAAAGAGGGAAAGAGGGAAACATCATATCCATCTTTAAAAAGGGTAGAAAGGAGGACCCTGGGAACTACCAACCTGTCAGCTTCACCTCTGTGCCTGGGAAGATCATGGAACAGGTCCTCCTAGAAGCTATGCTGACACATGGAGGACAGTGAGGTGATTCGAGACAGTTGGCACAGCTTCAACAAGGGCAAGTCCTGCCTGACCAACCTAGAGGCCTTCTATGGTGGAGTGACTACATCAGTGGACAATGGAAGGGCTACTGATGTCATTGAGCTGGACATAGTCCCCCAGAACATCCTTCTCTCTTAATTGGAGAGAGATAGATTTGATGAGTGGATAAGGAATTAGTTGGATGAGCATATCCAGAGGATCAGAGTCAGTGGCTCAGAGTCCTGATGGACATCAGTGACAAGTAGTGTCTCTCAGCAGTCCATACTAGTTATACAGTGTTATTTAATATCTCCATTAATGATGTAGATGAAGGAATCAAGTGTGCCCTCAGCAAATTTGGAGATGACACCAAGCTGGGTGACGCTTTTGACACACCTGAAGGACAGGTTGCCATTCAGAGAGACCTGGACAAGCTCAAGAAGTAGGCCCATGAGAACCATGTGGTTTAACAAGACCAAGTGCAAGGTGCTGCACCTGGGTTGGGGCAACCCCTGCTATCAGTACAGGCTGGGGGATGAACAGATGAGAGCAACCCTGACGAGAAGGACTTAGGGGTGCTGGTGGATGAGAGGCTGGACATGAACTGGCAATGTGCACTTGCAGACTAGAAAGCCATTTGTATCCTGGGCTGCATGAAAAGAAATGTGGCCATCAGGGCAAGGGAGGTGATTCTGCCCCTCTGCTTTGATGTGACCCCAACTGGAGTTCCGCAGCCCTGGGGTCCACAGCACAAGAAAGACATCAACCTGTTGGAGCAAGTCCAGTGGAGGGTCACCGAGATGGTAAGAGGGATGGAGCACCTCCTGAGAAAAGGATGAGAGAATTTGGAATTGTTCAGCCTGTAAAAGAGAATGCTTCAGGGTGACATAATTGCAACCTTCCAGTACCTGAAAAGAACCTACTCGGAAGATGGAAAGAGGCTTTTTAAAAGAGCATGGGGTGACAGGAGGGAGAAGAATGGCTTTAATCTGAAAGATGGTAGGTTTGGATTAGATATTAGGAAGAAATTTACTGTGAGTTTGGTGAGGCACTGGAAGAAGTTGCCAAGAGAAGTTGTGGATGCCCCAACCCCGGAAGTGTTTAATTCTAAGTTGGATGGAGCTCTGAGCAAATGGGTTAGTGAAAGGTTTAGTGAAGGGTGTCCCTGACCAATGCAGGAAGAGTTGGAACTAGAGGATCTTCAAGGTCCCATCCAACCCTGGCCAATCTATGATTCTATTCTACAATTCTGTCAAGCATTATATGGAGCATTCTGCCTAGGGAGCTCATGGAGTCTCCCTCTCTTGTGATATTCAAAACCCATCTGGACACATTCCTGTATAACCTGCTCTAGGTGACCCTGCCTTGGCAGGCAGTTTGGGCTGGATGATTTCCAGAGGTCCCTTCCAACTCTAAAATTCTGTGGTTATATCCGGACTAATTTTGATGTAATTACTTCATCATTCCTTGTTAACAACTCACTTGTTCATCTTTAGCTAATCTCTTCTGGCCAAACATCTTTAAATAAGTTATGCAAAAAGTATTCTTGCTTTTAGGTAAAGTTAAGGAAAAAACTGCAGTCCATCACTAAACATTTGGTTTTCAATTAGTGCTCTATTGGAACATCAGTATCTCCTTCCTTTGACTTGGTGTCTCTTTGAGGATCTATGTGTAGATTTTTTTTTTTTCTTGTAATTATGCCAATGGCCTTTTCTGCATCCTAATAATTTTTCAATTGAATCAGATCTCAATTGGATTCAGGGAGTTATCTGAAAGATGATGGATCTATGCTTCCTTCTTTCATATTCAGAAAGAGTGAAGTTTGAAATATATCATTTTAAGAAAGTGCTGTCTGAAAAAGAAGCTGCAAATCATCAAAGGTGAGTAGTATCCACTCCTGTAATACCAACCAGATATACCATTCACAGTGCTGATGTACTGTAAGGTAAGGAATTTCTTTTTCTAAAATCTCCATTAAATTGAAAATTGTCAGCATTCATACAGAAAGCAAATGGAGAGGATTTCTTTTAGCTAGTGAGGTCAAGTATATCTTCTTGAAAGGTACAAAAGATACAGTTAGATCTGTTAGATGACTAATGTGGACATGCAGGAGATATTTTTTCAGTAGAAACAATTTTTTTACCTTATTTTTTTTATTGCTATGTGTAGATACTTTATGTATATTCGTTATGATTCTATTGGATATCATTTTATAGCTAGACAATGTATTTATTCTCTAAGCTTGTGAGTGTTGTAATACTTTTTCAGGTGCTTCTGATATTTTCAGAACATTAAAAGAAGGTGTATATAGGACAATACTATCACATGGTTTTCATGCTCAACTTGTTGTGCAGTATATTCTATAGCCAAAGGTAAAGGAGTTTCTGACATTTTTGTAAGGTGAATTTGCAAAGAGAATAGGAGGCTTGCTTTGAAATATGTGACTCTCACTTAAATACATATAGCACTTTCCATAAAAAAAAATTGCAAAATATCTACATGATTAAGTGTATGAAGTTGACAGGCCTGAGAACATTTAATCTCAGTAGAACTTTTCCCTACCTGTGTGAATTAATCACACTGTCTATGTTAACATACCTCTTGGAACTGCAATTCTTTTTGATGATGAATCCTTCAAATGGGACTTGGTATAGGACTTTCATAGAGCCTATGCCAATGTAAGATTGATGTTGATTTTTTCAGCAAATGTAACTCTTGGGCAGTAGACTTGCCTCTTTTTTTTTTGGGCAGTAATTAATTCATCCAAAGGAAATTTTCTCCGTCATTCTGCCTTTAAAGCTGAGGTAACATGAATATAGGGGTCCTTTTTTTTTTCCAATAAAAGATACAATATATAAATTAATAATTGGTAGAAAAGATACTGCTTCAAGACTATAAAAGGAAGGCACTGCACCTGTAGGAACAAATAATAAGTGGCAACCTGTATTGTCTGCTGTAAAATAATGTAATTTTTCTAATCAGAATAATTTATGAGGAATAGATATTTGTTATGTTTTTCCTTTGAGGGAAAAAAATGTTAAAAATAGCACACATGAATGCAGAAATTACAAAGTTCATAGAGGTGGATTATTCTCACAATGGCTAAATGATTTTTTTGGTCACTTCCCATTAAGGCACATTGAAGTTGAAAAAATAAATTCTTTTATGGAGAACTTATGTCACTTCTCCTTTCTCAGTCTTGGGCATGAATTCATGTGTCTTCTGTCTTTCCTTTGCTCTTCAATCTCATTAGCTTGACTGCTCGCCCTTCAGCCTTCTAAGAAGAAATGTAGGGTTTTTTCATAGAAGATTGTATCTAAGAAAGATGAAGACTTTGAACTTGAAGAAAAAAAAATACCTGCAAAGATTTTCAGAAAGGACCTTTTCTTTAAGATTATTTTGAAGCAAACTTGGTTTTGTCTTACCTTTTAAAACAAAAGCACAGTATTGTAGTTTTCCAAGATCAGTGAATACCAAGTTTTATTTTCACTATGTGTGCATATGCATACATAGTGTGTGTGTGTGTTTGTGCAGGGGCAGTGCTCATATATATGAGCACATTGCCTCAAGTAATAATAATCTGTGGACTACCATGATGGCAGATTACCATGTGGATTACCATGATGCTAACAAGTGCAGAATTGCTTTTATGGGTAGAATAAAGAATAGCGTGATAGATTTTAGCAATACTGGGTTTTTTTAAAAAAAAAAAATCCGTCTTAAAACGTATTTGTTAATTAAGGGCTGTCTGTTCTGTTCTGAAAAATCTTTTTTCCTTGAGTAATACAGTATTAAAATTCAGGTTTTACGTAATACATATATTTAGTTACTATTAACTAACATTCATTTCAATTAAGATCATACACAAATTTCTTTCTCTAAAAAAAACATATGCATTTTTCAAAACTACATTATCTTGTCATGAATAAGTTTAGCAGAAGAAAGGCTGCAAAACTAGCAAACCAGGAAAGTGGCCATGAATTTAATTATGAGAAAGAATTGGCTCCAGAGGCAAAGTAATTCAAAATATGGTTTACACTGACTGAAAATAGATGAAAAATCACAGGAGTTCTGATTAACTACTTTGTTTTCCCCTAAAACTGAAAAATTAAATCAAAATGCAAGGAGTTTTGGGGTATTATTGTTAGTGAATTATAGCACACAGAGAAAAGTTTATACAGATCTATATCTTTTTTTAATACTCAAATGTTTATTCTTACTGCTTTTATTTTGATATGTGATCCTTAGAGGTCTCCATGATATGCAGCAAAACACTAAATAGGAATATGTTGTTGCATTTGTTATATGAAACGACAAGCAACCTCTGAAGAGCAGATATTTGGGCCTTGCAAGTCCTTGTATTTTTCTTAGAAAAGAAGGTATTTTCTTCAAAACTTTGATGTATTTACATGTTATTTCATTCAAAATCTCCCACTTAGAGTTAAGAAAACACCAGCAGTTATTAAAAGCAGTATATCCTTTCTGTCAGAATAATTTTGCACAACAGATACTGCAGTCAGACAACTCTTTCATACTTGAAACATTATGATCTATTTCAGTTTCCTAAAGGATCCCAAAGTGCTAGTTATGTCATACTTTGCTTTGAATTACTCATGCAGCCATGACTGTGGTGCAATATTGTCCATAGTAATGTTGCAAACCAGTTAAGTAGAAGGAGATAGGAAAATAATCTTTGCTTGGCTAGAAGTGAAGGGGTTTTTTCCATTTTCTGTTGTGGCAAGGTTTAGAAATAGTTTCCTGAGCTATTTTGCTTGCTGCTTTACAATCAAAGAAGCAAAAGAAAGCTTAAGATCAAGAATACTTACAGTCTAACTTGGTGAACTGTACTAACAAGAGTTGGTTGTACCACTTGATGGCACTTGAGGATATAGTTTAGTGGTGAGCATGGGCTCAATGGTTGGACTGCATGACCTTAGAGTTCTTTTCCAACCTTGATGATTCTATGATTCTAACAAAGAACTAGAATGTAACTGTTTATTGCTGCTACTTACACTCTTTAGTCTTTTTCAGTAGCAAGTAAACACTTTATGAGAAATCCATGGATTTTAATTTTTTGATCATGATGCAGTGGGATATTCTCAGCAATACTGGATGGAAATATTCATTAGCCCTAAATGCAGTAGCAAGGCTGAGGGAAACATTTTTACTAAGAACAGCTTTTAATTTGGACTTGAGCAGTTGCTCTTGGTTTATGGTCCTGTGTTTTTGGTTTTAATAATCCTTGCATGCTGGGATTTTGTTGCCATAGAAATATGAGCTTTTAGTTTTGCAAAATTATGCAAATTCTTTTTCTTATTAAAATATTCATGAAGGTGCAGCCAGAGAAGGGAGCGTAAGCGTTGGTTCTTGTGTTTTAATGAAACTGGACATTGACATAAATGTTCTATTTAGTAATTCATTCTAATATTACAGGAAGGCATTTATTGATATGTCTACTGCAATTATGTTTTGTCCCTTTGGAACCAAAGACCATGGAACTGGGAGACTAACACTTAATGAGTAAAATTAAGAATTACTTTCAATTATGAGGCTGTTGACAGCTACAAGACCAGCAGTAAACAGTTTTTATTTAGAAACATTTGATGAGAGTATGTTATTTAGAAATATGTCTCAGAGTTGATTCTCAAATAGCGAATTGGATTTTAATATCAATAATAGTCTGAAACATCTTCACAGTTAAAGTGTTATTTTTACCCAGACTTACACCATTCAGCCACTTTGCATGCTAAATTGGTGCTTACAGAAATCAGAGCAGCTGTTGCAAAAACTAGTGATCAGTCAGTGGGTTTGTATTAGCTGTTTTGTTTTGTTTATTTTTTTTCTTTTCGTCACAGTTAAACTGTATTCAGTCAGGGAAAAATGACTGCAGTTTTTGATGACACACAAACTTAATTTCTTTAAATATTCCTCTATGATGAGTGCTTGCCATATTATGCTACAGTGTCACAACTTCTGGTATATTTTTGTCAGATTAGGAGACTTCCAAAGATTGAGATTTACCTGCCACCACAGTAATAGATATGAACAGTAATTGTTCATGAGTTACAGTTACCACATCACTACCGGAAGAATATACCCCTGTTCTGTATTTTTTGAATCCTTGATCCAGTTACAGCAGCTTGGGGAGCAGTGGTTGGGAAGGTACAGTGAAGATCCTATGGAAAGCAAAGGAAGAAGAAGAAAGTGAGTAACCATACTAAGGTTGTGTGCTATGGTTACTATGGTTAAGTACCTACAACAAAGTAATCATATCTTCTAAATTTTGTAAAGGGTTATCAATACAAAAGCGGGTTTTAGACTTCAGAGTGGTTGACCAGACAGTTCTGTTTGCCTTCTCCAGTGAGGGGAAATGACAGCTGGGAATTATGGTAGAGATCTGGGAATTTGTAGACACATGAATGTCTACATTCATAAATACATTTCACGAGACAGCATATAACCTTATTGTGCAAATTTTTCAAGCAGTCACTGATTACATTACATTACATTACAGTGCTAAGTTCAGAAGGAGCAACTACTCAGCATAAGTAGGATTGGCAGCACAGGGCTCACAGGAGACCTCATGTCATTCAGTTCCCATCTTCCTTTGGAACTGAGATTTATTCCATTTTTCCTTTTAGAGTTCCATGATGTCACTGAATGTTTCAATATTATATATTAAACACGATGAATTGTTGCATTTTATTTAGATGTTAATTTTTTTTTTGCTTCCAAATAATGAAGTCTAGTTTGTCCAAGGAGGAAGAGAACCAAGGTTATGAAATGGTAATGTTAATACAGTATCTCTATAACAGTGAGACTGGGATGAGTTTATGGATATAATTTAGAAAATCCACAAATAAGAAGCTTCTTATTGATTATTTCAAAATATTTTCCATGTAAATGTTTCTTATTATAGCAGATACATTGAATTAAAAGAATGGTGTAAGGTTTTGATTGGTCTAAATTGTGACAAAGTATTTTAAATATGAAGGGCCAGAAAACAGACATCAGATTATCATGTTCAGGATGGCAAGCATTTGTCAACCACTTTTACCAGTATTATGCCTTGCATCTTCCTAAGCAAGAAGGAAAAAGCAGCAACCTCTAAATTGTCCGATTACACTTCTGATATTCTAGCAAAAGCAAGGGATACTTTCAAGGGGTGATTAAGGAAATATTTACTAGATTTTAATGTCTTCCCCTCTTGGTGTTCTTTCTTCACTCATGTTTCCTTTATGTTTGGATCTGAACACATGATATTTCTCTGATAGGTGCAGGTTATTCTTTTGACTGCCGAGTGGACACATGCAGTGTACAAAAAGACTCTGCTAAACTTTATGTTCTGGAAGGGATCCCAGTTGTTCAGATATTGATGTGAAATATGGAAAAGTCGTGGTCAATCCATGTGAAGTACAATGTAGCAGAGTTTTGGTTGCTCCTTATGGGTTGTGATTGCTCTTTGGACAGGATTTATTTGTCTCTTAAACAGAAAACATTCATTTGGGGGAAAAAAATAAAATCACAGATTTCATAACTCTTTCCATCGCTGCAAAAATTTTAAATATTAAGATTTATTGTGATTGTCTTGTTCCATTATCCAATGTACAAAGAGAGAAAGTCTTACAAAGTGAGTTTTCAGGAATTTTTTTTTTAAATTCCCATGAAGGTCATTCAAGGTAGAGCAAATACATGTATAGATAAGATATAAAGCAGTGGCATGCCTTATTTCTTGCTCTTCAATTTTTTTAACATATAGCTTAGACATCACAAAACATTCTGTGATCAAATGAGTACCTACATTGAATAAAACTCCTCTATCTCTGACCCAACTCTACCTTTATGTAGGATCAGCAGAGGAAAAGCTAAAAAATAAAGAGGCTGTATCAAAACATTCTGGATAAGATTCAAGAAAAGAATGACTTGGAAATCTTCTTAGCTATTGGAGTGGTGTGTTTCAAGAAACTGAAGAAATAGTGAATTCCCCTTTGAGTGGTTCAGTATTATAAACAAATTCTCATGGAAAGCAATTAAACCAAGTAGTATAGTCATCAGGCTACTTTATGTAACTTACTTCCATGTTTGGTTAACTCCTCTGGAAGCAATCTTTTGATTAAGAGAATTTAAGCAGAATGCAGCATCAATTTATATAGAAAAATTTTGAGTGTACTTAAGCAGGGAAGCTGTAGGATTCTGAACTAGCTAGGATGGAATTGGGGAAACTCTAGATGGCGGGGAGTTAGGAGAATGAGCCCATTCTTTCAGGGGACAATTTAACTTTTTTTCTTTTAAAGCTAGCCAGAACTATACTGTCATTCAAATAAAACATGATTATTCTGCTCTCCGCTTTATCTGAAATATTACTTTAATGCCTCAGACGAGCTTTTTTATCCTATCTAAATTCAATCTGTCTAAGAGAGGAGAGTCTATTTAATCTCTAATTGGATCTGGAGTAGAACTAAAACATGCAATCTTTGCTGAGAGCTATTACCAAATGAAGAAAGGTTTGACGTCTTCTCGGTGATGGTTCTATTAGAATTCTTTTCTAGTCCCTGCCTTCCCTCACACTACAACTATCACAAAGACTGGATCAGCAAAATCCAATTAAATATCATAAATTTACAGCTGGTACTTTTTCATAAAGAAGATAATAATCCAGATGAGAGCTGAATTGAGAATGAAATATTTTTTTTACACATAAGTTAGAAAAAGTAGCCCTTTGTCCACTCCCTTCCGCACTGAGTGGGCTGCTAGAAGAACATATGCACTTAGCCATCAGTTAAGGTGGAACATTGTTCCTGTCAAACAATATCACAATTGCACAGGTGCCAGTCAATTATGGACTAAATTGGTCACCACTAATAAACTGGGAGCAATCTTACTTTATTTAAAGGATTTCCTTCATGCGGTTATTGCTGCTGTTCTGATGGCAGATACCTCTACATTTGCTGAAATCCATGTCATAAAATAAATGTGTGCCTGGAGAGTCTGTGAAGGTGAAAGAGTCCAAATAAACTTCAACACTTTATTGCAGCTCTATTTCATGGAAATTCAAGACTCGCAGGGAATGTTAAACTGTACATATTACATTTCCATTACCTTCAAGCACAGTATCTAATAGTAGGTAGTGCCATAGGAGTATGTGGGAGCCACTGGAAGACTGAATGAACAACCGTGTAATTTCTCATAATCATGGCAGCAAGCAAAAAACATTCATAGGTGTATCAGGAAACAAATAGGGGTTTGTTTTGGGGTTGTCTTCTAGAATAAGAAAACATTATTATCTCCTAAAACCTTAAATTACTATCACAAATTTGCTGTGCGACTCCTTGGTTTTGTATTCAGCAGTATGTGTGTTAACATTCACCACTGAAACGTTCTGCCCATTCATGTTTGTAGCCTTTTATTTTTCTTTTTTTTTTTTTCCCCTTTTATTTTTCTACTAACATTTGTTCACTTGGTATAGTGGCAGCTGTATGACCACATATATTATTATGAAATAGCAAGTAGGATCCAAAAGCATGTTACCTTTCTATAGCTGTATTGCAGCTATATTGGTTTAATAAAAATATTAACTCTCTCTATAGTGTTTGTGGTTTTTTAATAAAACGTGTCACCGACTATATTTCCTCTACAACCACTAACAGTGAAGAGGGAAAAAGTAGTTCAATTTCTTGACATTTGTTAATTTGTTTAGGGACTGGTTTACTGGTAGACTTAGCAATGCTGGGTTAATAGTTGGACTCAAGGATCTTAGAGGTCTTTTCCAACATAAACGGCTCTTAAGAATTTATGACACCTTTTATTTCCCTCATTTTGGAAGTCTGGTGTTGTATGAGTATTGGTCTAAATCTATTTTAATATAGGGATATAATTTGCTTTTGAAGGTGATGGGTTCTCTTGGATTAGGACTGAAATCCAAGCCTTTCTGAGCTAAATCCATTCTGGTATAGATTTTACAACTAAATATATGAGCAAGGTGTATGTGTTTTATTTCAATAGTGCATAATTTTTTGCTCATTTGTGAAATGCATCTTATGTCTTCCAAGTTACTTTTTAAATATAAATATGAAGTGAAATTACTTGAAAGTTATCTTTTGGTGGGGACACCATAGGCCAGCCAATTTCCTTTGACTCTACAAAAGACTTCTTTCAGTTGCCCCCACGTACCCCAGTTCATGTTTAGGTGCTTTAATCACAAACGGAGTCTCTTCCTAGCTGACAGAAGAGCATTTTACTGCTTAATGAGATAAGGGATTATAATCAGCACCCTGTTTAGTGCAGATAACTCCTAATCTCTGAAGTTACATTTGGCAGATGTTCAGAAGAAATGAGGCAGCCCCCAGTGTAGTGGACTAAGTGCTAAACCTGTACAGGCAGAGTTACAAGAGACATTAAAGAGGGGGAGTGTGAATCATCATGCAATAATTCAAGAATAAGATGGGTTATAAAAGCTGTATAAGAAAGAGATACTCTCCAGTGACATTAGCAGGAAAGATCCTGACAGCTTGCCTCAGAAAAGCATTAGCAGGAGATTCACTAAGTGGAGGAAGAGAAAAACTTCTAGAATTTGATTTCCATATAAAGAGATGGAAGTTTTCTTCTATGACCTTGCTAATATTTGTAGCAATGCTGGTTGTTTTCAGTGCTGTATGTATTTGTGGTTTAACATCACTTGTCTTGGTTTAAAAGTAATTTTAGTCTGACAGGTGTAACATCAAAGATGCTTTGCACAAGGTAACACTGGCTGCTTCCTACTACCCTCCATCTTCTTGCTGTTGAGCAAGGGAATTTTTTTATAGGAAAGGAGCCAATTTTTCTGCTTCAGGTTTGGTTGACCCTCTCTCTGTCAGCCTGTTTTAGAAAAGTCTTGTCTGCTTTCTGTTTGTATCCTTTAACAACATGTAACATAATAGAAGAGTACAATTGTGACAAATAAAAAACCCCACCAAAACCAAAAAACTAAACAAAAACTATCTGCCTGAAACTTGGTGGACTAAAACTAAGTAAGATGTGATTTCTGTCTCCTATACTTGTATTTCCTAGGAAGTCTGTGACTTTTCTTGATTCTGCCTCCTGAGCTGGGAAGAAATATTTGATGTATTAATCTAAAAACAGGTGGGAGAGACAATGGAAATTCTGTGGAACTTCCTTGACATTTTTAGACAGCTATTCTTGTCTCAACAATACATGCCTTTGTCATGGCAAGGCAAACCTTTATACTCTCTTCTCTTTGGTGTTGATGACCTTAGATGACAATCTGTGAAGCAAAACTCTGAATCTTTGGGTGATACAGAGAAAAACATCAAAATAGAGGGATCTCACAGGTGCCCAACTTCTGTATTGTCCTTTTATTTAAAATTCAGTGAAAGGTATTTTTGCACTAGATGACACATGCAGCACTCTGAATTCTTTTGCCTATGAATGAACTTGAACTTTAGACATGCAGAGGAAGGAAATTATCACTATAAACAATGGCAGACGGAAGTATTACTTTCTGCTTTATGTAAGTTGGATTTTTTTTCTAATCTATATTGGTATTATACAGCACACAAGGTAAATATGTATTCTGAACTACCAGGTATTCTCTACAATAAGTGCTGTTTTGGGAATTTGTCTTCAGTGTGTAATGCTGTTTGTGATATGCAAATCTTGTCAGTTGCAGTTGTGAAGATCAGACTGCTGTGACTAGCAGAGAACTCAAGAGACTTTCTAGTCATATTCCAACTCTTAGGCGTTGTACCTAGAGTACCTCTGACATGTTTGAACTGCTATTAAACAATTAATGAAGTAATTCAATAACATTTTCAAGTAATTTGTTACTGTTTTGACCATCCTTACAATCAGAAAGCTTTCTGTGAACTTAAGCTGAGTCTTTTTTATGCTTTTCCTGCAGTTGCCACAGGAAAATGAAAATGGCCATTTCATTTTTCTAGTCTTTTAGGTTTTGGTAAACTATTTTCCTATTCCCTCTGAGCATTCTCTTTTCTGAACTAGTCAACCCACCCCTTTCTTCTTGTGCTTCCTGTTGGTTATATTTTAGGAGTCCCTTTAGGAGTACTTTACTTTAGGGGTGATTTGTTTGAGGTTTTTTTGTTGTCTGTTTGGTTTTGGTTTTTTGTTTTTTTGTTAGTTGGTTTGTTAGTTGTGTCTTTTCTGCTTTGCAACCTACCAAACTCCCTAGATTTTTATTTACTAAGGTAAAGGTTATGTAGTTGGGAAAAGTAAAACCTGTCTTGTTACATAATTTTTATGGGTTACCTGAAACTCTCCAATCTTTGTTTTCCCATTATTTTGACTTTCTTGAATCCTTGTAGTTAGTCTGAAATTGAAATAGAAATGATAAAATTCTGCAAAAGTTAGTCTTCTGAAATGTTTGTCTACATCTGAAAGCAATTCTGGGTACTTCCTGTAGCATTTCAGATATGTACATTTTCTACATTGCTCTTGCAGTTATAAAGTGGTGCTTAGACTTGACCACAAGCAAAGTAAAAATGCTGTAATACCTGTACCTAAGGAAACAAAAGTCTTTCCATGTTGTTATGGTCAAGGCTTAGTGTAATTGAACCAGTCACAGGATTGGATACCATTTAGATAAACATGTGATGCTACTCAATGATACTAAAGTAGGAGGAGCTGCAGACTCTGTCAAGACAGAGATCTGGATAGGCTAGAGAGCTGGGCCATCACCAGCCAAATTTAACAAGTGCAGGTGCTAGATTCTGCACCTGGGATGGGGTAATCCTGATTATATATTCAAATATGGGGATAAGAGGCTGAAGATCAGCCCTGTGGAAAGAGATCTGGGGTTTTGGGTTGGTGGTAAGTTGAATATGAGCCAACAGTGTACCCTGGCAGTCAGGAGGGCAAACCATGTCCTGAGGTGCATCAGGCAAAAGATTGACAACTGGTCAAGGGAGGTGAAGGTGAATGTCCCGCTCTGCTCTGCACTGGTGTGGCCTCACCTGGAATATTGTGTGCAGGTTTGGACACCTCAAGGACATCAGGCTGTTAAAGTGTGTCCAGAGTAGAGTGACCAAGTTAATGAAAGGCCTTGGGGGCAAAACTTGTGAGGAGCGCCTGAGGTCCTGGCTGAGACCATGTTGCAGTCTATAACTTCCCCAAGAGGGGCAGCGGAGGTGGAGGTGATGATCTCCTCTCTTTGGTGATCAGTGATATGGCATGAGGAAACGGAATGAATCTGTACAAGAGGAAGTTCAGCTCGGACATTAGGAAAAAGATTCTTCCTCCTCAGGAAAGTGGTCATGGCATGAAGCCTGACAGGGTTCAAGGAGCCTCTGAATGATGCTCTCAGTCATATGGTTTAGTTTTAGGAGCAGGGAGTTGGACTCAAAGATCCTTATGAACACCTTTCAATTTGAGATATTCTATGATCCCGTGATTCTATGATCCTAGATTTGTGTTATGAACTGGAGGCAATTTTCCGGCTTTAACCTAGCAATTAGCTGCACAGCCTCAAATGCAGGCGGTTTAGGTACCTTTATGTATAACTCAAGATAACTGATTTCCAGGCCTTAAATACTGGGACTTTTTTTCACCCTGTAAATTAGGTACATCATAAAATAATAAAGATGATGACTTTCACTGCTATCTGTTGCTGTGCGCAACACAAACTAGTATGATAAACAAATGATGGCACATTATGTCCTTGAGAATAACCAGATTATTCTCTTTGTAGAAAGACTTATGAGTTTGCTCTGTGCTCAGCAGTATGCACTGGAAGGGCAGAAGAGTCCCCGTGATTTTAATAGTCTCTGAGAGGAGGCTTGCATTGCACTGAAGAATGAGGGAGATACGTTTAAAACTCAAAATGTAGTTCTTTCAGCCTTTTATTTATTTATGCTGCTTCCAATCAATTAACAGAAAGCACTGCTTCTGTGCTGAACTCTGTCGTTCAAATCTGCAGCTTTTGCTTTGCATCTTACTATGTTCCATTTCTAATGGAAAAGCTAGTGTCATTGCCAGGATTTTGAGGGCTAAAAGGACACAGAAAAAAAATATACTGGCATGGCAGATGAGCCTGGTCGTTGACTTCTTGTATTGTAGGCTGGGTCAAACCGAGCAAAAGGGTTGGAACATTCTTTTAAAGCAGATTTATTTAACTCCATGAGGGAAAATTCATACTTTATCTTAGGCTACAGTCCATTCCAAGAAAAACATCACTGCACTTTTTTTCTATTTTTCTAGTTTGGTTCATCAATGAAACTGAAATTATTGAATCTTTTGTAGGTGGCTAAGGATGTAGAGGCCAGCCTAAATGAGTACCATATGATTTAAATAAATACATTGAAAATCTAATGTCAGTATCAAGTGGAAATTTGCACTGATTTCATATCTGTTTCTGATTTCTCTGTTAGTCTGTGCATTTAAGGAACTTACAGCCTTCAAAAGGCATAGAAATAAAATGACTAGTTGTAGTGGGTTGACCCTGGCCAGATGCCAGGTACTCACTAAAGCCACTCTCTCACTCTCCCCTCTGCAGCTGGACAGAGGAGAGAGAGAAAAAAATTAACCAGCTAAGGATTCATGAGAAGAGATAACAGCTGGGAGAGGTCGCTTGCTGATTACCTTCATGGGCAAAACAGACTCAAAAGTGGGGATAGTACTTAAATTTATTACTAACAGAATAAGAGCCAAAAAGTGAAAAATAAAGCAGTCTTAAAACACCTCCCCCCCAACCCTCCCTCCACATTCTCCCTCCTCCCCCCCAGCAGTGCAGAGAGACGAGGAATAAGGGTAATGGCCAGCTGTTGTTTCTGCCACTGCTCAGGGAGAGGAGTCCTTCCCCTGCTCCCTTGGGGGTCCCTCCCACAGGAGACAGTCCTCTCCAATGTGACAGTCTATCCCTTGGGCAGCAGCTCTTTCCAAACTGCTATCCAGTGGGTCACTCCTCCATGGGGTGCAGTTCTCCATGAATGAGCTGTACCGGCGTGGGTCCCCCACAGAGTCCACGAGTTCTACCTGGGAAAAAAAACCTGCTCCAGCGTGGGTTTCCCTCTCTAAGGGCCACGGGTTTCCAGCAGGACCCTGCTCCATCTTGGACCTCCCATGGGGTCACAGCCACCTTCATGCATCTACCTGCTCCAGCATGGGCTCCTCCATGGGCTGCAGGTGGGTCTTTGCACCCCAATGGGCTCCATGAGCTGCAGGGGCACGACTGGCATGTCATGGTCTGCACCATGGGCTGTAGGGCCTCAGCTCCAGCACCTGGAGCATCTCCTGCCCTTCTTCTGCACTGACCTCAGTGTCTGCCTTGTTGTTCCCATGTTCTCAGTCCACTCTTCCCTGTCTGGAATTTCTTCTGCGCAACAACCTTCTGTTCTTAAATGTGTTATTATAGAGGTGTTACTATTGCTCCTAATTGGCTCAGCCTTGGCCAGCAGCAGGAAGTCTGTCCTGGAGCCTTCTGGCATTGTCTCCATGGGACAGGGGAAGCTTCTGGCAGCTTCCAACAGAAGCCACCCCTCTAGCCTCTTCCCTCCCCATCAAAACCCAGCCACAGAAACCCACTACACTAGGTGTGATTTCTAGGTGGTTGAGCAAGAAGGGAATGGTCTGTAGAACTGTAACCCCCAGGTATCTGGACATGGTTTTGCAACACTAGAGATCTACTTAGGGCAGATATTGATGCTGGAGAAAAATGCCCTCAATGGTTAAGGACCATTTTCTTTCATTTAATTGTACTTTTTTCTATCTTTTTACTCCCCAGGTAGCAGCTGCTGGAGGACATCTGAAATTTACAGTCTCTTATGACTTCACAGAAAAAGAAGTAGAAATACTTCAATTGATAGTTCAATCCAATGTCATCATAGAGGTAAAATGATTGTATTTTCAGACACCAAAAAAAAAAAAAATTGTCTGCTTCATCAAATGTTCAGTGTGAAGTCTGGTGACTGAGGACACAAAATGGAAGGGTGCACATACTCTCAGCTAATTTATAGTATCAGAAAATGTATCAGTAGCTTAGAGACTTATAATACTTCTTGTTCATCAGGAGGAATGAAGAAATAAAATAATTGGTTGTTTGAGGTAACCCTTTTGCATTCTTTCAGCAGATCCATTCTTGTGCAACTCAGCATTGTATGAATTTTCTTTTGCCTATGCAGAGCCATGACACAAGGTTTTGGGTGAAAAATCTAAACTTTCTTTTCCACTGATTTTCAATTTTATCAAGCAAGACCATTTCAGGGTTATGAAAACTGAATATTATTCCTGATACTTGTTATTCTTGTAAAATATATTATTCAATAAATCATGTACCCCAACTGGGGTTTTTTCCATTACTCTTTTCATATTCAAATCTCTCTCATTCATGGCCCTCTCTAGGGAGGTGACTTGATAATCAGCACTCCAAAAGGGCATATTCACCTGCAGCCTTCTGAAGAGTACACTGAAGAGATTGTGCTGAAACCAGAATCTTTCTCAGTGCATGGCACCGATGTTCCAGTCAGCAGGAGGGAGTTCATGACTATCCTGGCAAATGTAAAGAGGATCCTCATAAGAGCCACATACAGCAATGGGATGAATGCCATCTACAGGTGAATGTGGGAAACAGGTCCCTTTGCTACAGAGATATTCTCAAGACTTGTTTTTTCTCTTCAGAGAACTAAGTTGATGTAATTTAAAACGCTCTAATTTATTATCGTGAAATCCATAGCATTCATTTACACTTTCAAGCATTAGTTTTTCATTCTGGATAGGCAGGAGGAGGAAGCCAACAGAAAGAAACAGCATTTTAAGAAAATGAAATTACATGGACTATTAAGGCATGAATGACAGTTCAATAAATATGTTTATTTTGTGAACGCAGTAATTCCCATGTATTTGGTAAATCATGGAGTGTGGTAATGATATGTTGAAGGAAGAGATGATATACTGCACTCGTACTGTTTTCCCCATTTAATGAGCATGCAGGGCCACATTAACAGGGGACCAGAGAATAATATCCTGAGTTTCTAAGCTGGAAAAGTGCCTCGAGGGGAGTTTTCTATGTTTTTAATCCCAAAGCCTTTCCCTTGATTTATGTCAGGATGCTGCCTGGACTGCTTAAAGCCACTGATTTGATGTGAACTCTTCTGAGTCCTTCAATAAAATTAAAGACATATGAGATGATATAGTTGTTCTATTTCAGTGGCTGCAGTGTGGTTGAAACTGTAAAGCTCATCTTGCATTTCAAATTTTCATGAGTGCATGAGCAAATACTCCAGGTGGGCCAGAATGCAGCCTCATTCCTAATACTGTATGATTGCGCTGTCTATACATTAATAGTTAGGTGGCATGAGTAATATTTTTAAAATGTGCAATGGAATTGATTGCCTAGTAGTTTTTTACTCACAAAGCATGAAACCTGAAATGTTCTCTAATCTACATATCACTTGATTCAGTGGCATAAGTCAACTGGGAATGGAGGGAGCTGATAGAACATTTAGTGATTATTTGCTGAGAGCACAGACACAGTTTTTGCTACTGTGCAATTTCTTAAGAAATCCAACCATTATTTGAATAGTTAGGTAATTAAAATACATCCTAAATTGAAAGGCAGGTTGTGTCAACAGCGTGCAGTTTTCTGATTTGAGCTTTGGCAGTGCAAATTTTTTCCCTGCAAAAAGAATTCATATATCTTCAATCTGTGTTTCTTCCTGTGGTTAATTAGTATGTATTACATCTCTGTAAATAAGTTTGTGAATCATAACTAGCTTGAGTTTGGGCCAAACTGCTTCCTAATTTACTCATTTGGTCGTCAACGTTGCATCTCTTTGCATCTCTGCATCTCCTTGCACCCAGTTTGAAGACCTTCCATGGACCATCAGTTTCCCACTGTGGTGTTAGAAGAGAGTCAAAACACCAGGCCAGAGCTCATCTCTTATGTGCTATGAGCAGACCATGAGAAGCTGTTAATCCACAGCGTTCAGCTAAGACTAGTGGGAGCTCAGTGTTGCTGTTCCTCCACTCTGTTCTCATTCTAATAAAAACCACAAACCATTAGTCAGATTTTTCCCAACTAAAGGAGTGCAGGAGCAATTTTGAGGTGAACAATATGGGCTTATATGCTGTGGTTTTTTAGAGGAAATGTGTATGATTGACTTTCTTTGAGCCAAAGGTCTTACTAAGTATTATGGGAAATGCAAACTTCAGATGTCAGAGGTTTGTGTACTGATGTTTGTACTTGTATGAGAAGGGGGGCTTTCCTACAAAAATTGCCTTGGCTAGGCAGTTAAAATCTGTGAAGAAAGTGCATTGCTGGACATGTACCAGCTCCATCTTACCTCTACTGTGGAACAGTGAGGGTGGGATGGATTAGATTCCCTCTGGGCAACAGCATATAGCTCAGGTAAGCGCACACATGAAGAACTGACACGGTCTATAACTTGTGCCTTGGAAGTAAGAAGTGGCAGAGCTGTCCGTGGCACTTTTGGAAGACTATACATCACTGCCTGCATCCCAGATTACTGCTTTAGCCATTTGGCCATGTGTGGTGCCTCACTATTTGGTAATGCTCATATTCAGCTTTTGGAACAGTGTAGTTTTCCAAAGTTTTCCCAAAACATGTCTTGGAAATACCCTTTAAGAAGAGATCTGTGACAAACATAGTTTATGCTTGTGTGTTAGTAGCCATCAGCTTCTAGATGTAGTGACATTACAATTAGAAAGGTTGGTCCCTAAAAGACAGTGAGTTAAAAGGGGGTTAGGGGAAGGGACTGAAGTAATTTTGAAGAGTATCCTTCTTGCTAGAAATGGTCTTACACTACTGGTACATTTCTAGCTGTCCCTATGATGTCTCTTACCTCAGATGAATGCAGTGGTTACTGTGTTACTGTGATTACTGTCATCATGTCCATAAGTCTAAAGTAAACATATTTTATCGAGTGCTGGTAGGGTGCTCATTGCAGTTTAGCATCACAGAAGAAAAGGTGTGAAATTCCAATCACAATTAAACAAATTCAATTTTTCATCCTTGATTTCACTTTAGGAATCATAGTTTCACCCATGAGGGTGAGATTTACTGAGGGGAGTTAAGTCTTCTCAGAACAGTTTGTGCTCAAACTCACCTCTTGTAGCAACAAGAGCATCTACTGTCATCCAGCCATCTTATCACCTGTTGTTATAGACATATTGCTGATTTTTAGGGTATGCCTCAGTGCTGACTTTTTTATATTCTCTTTGACTTCCACTCATGCTAAAATATGCTAGTACAAAGCTATGCTCTTACTCTTAAAATCATGTGAAATAACTCTTTTCTCCATATTCTGCCCCTTTAGTATTGCTGGGAAAATGTAAGCACAATGAAGAAGATATTCTTTGTGATATATTGTGCTGATTAAGGACTACTGTTGATGGTCTCCAAAGGAAGACATTATTGAAAAGAAGTAGTGTAGAGATAAGCCTTGATAGATAAGTAGATTGAACTAAAAGTTTTTCATTAACTTTAAACAGGTATGTGCAGTGGACAGATGGATATTCCTTTGAGAGGGTTAAGAGGGTCTGGCAGAGAGACAGAAGTATTGCAGGGTTATTAGATCCTTCATGAATGACAATTTCTGCTTCAAAGCACCAGCAGAATTATGCAACATACTAATTAGAGATTGCTATATTAAGCAAATTGTTCATTTAAATACTGCAAGTTTTCAAAATGGTTAATGACACCACATGTGTAAGGATTTCCAAGAATGCTATTATAATCTGTGCTTTAAAAGAGACCATAATGAAGACATTGTAAGATTAAGTAACTTTCTTGCAGTCTTATGGAAAGAGACCTAAAAATTCAATGGCATTGTTTCCAGTTAGCAAGAGCTTTAATTTTAAGATTGTATTTTTAACTCTTGTTTAGTTTAACCCACTAGAAACACCCGTCAATCAGTAAACCTTTAAGTAGCCACAAAACAATATTAATTCAGTAATGCTGAGTTTGACTTGAGGATGGTTTTGAGTACATATTTTTGGGTCATTTTAAGGTTACAGTGTTGTTATTGCTCTATGGCATAATTAGGAAGCTTCTCAATTATGAGTGGGCTTCCATTTAGATGATCAAGTAGGATAAAACATGAGAATACAGAAATACAGCAATCAGTCTGAAAGTGAACCCAGCTTCTGGGTTTATATCCTGATCCTCCCCTAAGGTGACAGATCTTCCAAAATGTTGCAGTTAAGTCCATATGTGGTAGAAGCAACAGGCCAGGAAAAGATAACTCTCTTTTATTGTTTTGTTTAATCTAATACTGTTCTCTTGCGCTTCAAAGAAAGTTTAGTAGCACTGTTTATTCAGTTTTAATATTCAGAGTGGTCACTGATGGTAAATGTTGCAAACACACAGATAGACATTGGAAATTGTGGTGCTAAAGATAATAGATTGCTTGCAACCATGTATAGAAGAGTCAGTGCTAGACACAAGGAGAAAGAGGGAAGAGGCCAAGGGTTTTCTTCCATGTGTGGAATTGGCTTCAACACAAATGAGCAATGATTGGGTCAGTACTTCATGTGCCTTATGCAGCTGATGTGATTCAGATGCCTGGCACAGCAGACAGTAAACTATGCCGATACAGCCTGAAACGTCCCCTTCCCTTTTAATCTTGTTTGTTTTTAGAAGTCAACAGTTGCCTGCTGACAGTAACAGTCAGCTTAAATATTTGGTCTTGATGTCTAATCTCAAATTGTTCATGCATCTCCAGAATCCAGTGCCCCATTACTGCCAGCATTATGTATTTTAATGAATGCAGAATGGCATCAAGGAATCAAAATTGCAACCTCAAAATGGGAGAAAAGAAAATCACTACAGCTTTCTTCACTGAGTAACTGTTAATGCTAAAAACTGTTAAACACATTAAAATCCCATTTAGCAAATAGCAGAATGTAATGAAAATTGGAACAATTCAGCGAATAGAAATGTGGAATTATACTGGGTGGATTGTTTCTGTGTGTCAGTGCTTCTCTTTGTTCCAAGATCTGTGCTGTAGTTCAAAGGAGAAATAAAATTTGGTCTTTTATTAAAATTTTGTTTTTCATTTAAAGATTTTTCTCCTTGAATTTTTAGGTGTGGGTTTTTTGGTGTTGTTTGTTTGTTTGTTTGTTTGTTTGTTTTTTTACTGTAAGTCATCCCTATTTGATATCTAATATCCTAGAGATTGGTTATCTTATTGTAAGGAAAACTCAAAAGGGTAATAGCAAAACAAGTGTACAGTGATAGAGCAAAGGGTATATATTGAGAAACAAAAGAGAATATTTACTAAAGATCTGGATAGGAACAAGTATCCTTCTCTTAAAACAGTATCAAGAACCTTTTGCAGAAGTTCTAGTATCACCAAATCAGATTCAAGTTTCTAACTGCATAATCTACAATGATAGTCCCTCCAAACTCCCATCATATTCCTAGTGATGGTAAAATTTTTGTTTTTCAGAAGTTTCAATCTTAATTTCAGAAATCTTCCCTTTTTTTACCCTTACCTTTCTTGTCTATTTTATTTAGAGTAGTCATAAAATCAAGTGGGAAAATATTCAGTCTTAACCTTTCCTCGAACTGCTACAGGAACAACAAAATATTTTTCTTGGATGTTTTCTTATCCAAAGTCATCCAAATAATTTTCAGGATTTTTTGGCAGCCAACAGATAAATGCCTTACTATGGAGGAAAAAAAAGTTTGTTTTATATTTTCTAAAGAAAATGGATTATTTTTAAACAAAATATATGTCATGATAGGAAGGTATTTTCTGCTGAAAAAGACTTTAAAAGAAGCTTTTCAAGTAGCTCTAGTAATAAAACACTCTGTTAATATTACTGGGTGAAGTCATTGAGCCTCTGTAATACCTTAATGTTCCTTCTGAATTCTCATAAGAATTGAACTCCTAAATCCCAGTTTCTTTCCCCAAATGGATACTAGTGAGGTAAACTACACCTGTTTCTCATAATACTTGTAAGATTATCAAAAGACTCTGTTGTTTCTCTCATCATAATTCCATGCTTTTGAAATAAAAATCATGGTCAGTGTTTGCCTAATGGCTATTTAGGCAATGTCTAGCATTTGTTTTTCTCTGCCTTTGGGGAAAGCAGGATGTATGGCAGATTTCCTTTTTCTTTCATTTACATACATTTTTCTTTGATATACATAATACTTAGGTTCTCGATCCTTGTGGACGAGGTTGAAATCTTTTTCAGAAGTCAAATCTCCAGAATAAATAATATAATAACCAAATATATATATAATAACCAAAACTTAGTAATGTAATATTTTAGAAAGCTGGATTATTGGTTTATAAATTTTGAAGACTCTGCTTAGTGTCAAATTTGCTCTATATGCAGCTGCAATACAAGTTGACACAAATGGCTTCCAGGCCAGGAATAGCCTTCCCTCTCCTGGTACTGTGCTGTGAGACTTTTTTAATCTATTTTTATCAATGTGTGTCCCTCACATGATGAACAAAAATAGTAACAAGCCTACAGACGTAGTTTAGGAAGAAATAGATGAATATGAAAACATCCTTTTTTTTTTTTTTAAGTAGGAAAACAGAAACAAGCACTGAATGTTACTATAAAGTATTTGTTGCATTCAGCTGCAGATACACTTGCATCTAATTTGCCTGTTTAATTTCTGTTACATCCAGACTAAGAAACGTTATCATGGAAGCTGCTGACCACACTTCAATGGGGAGAAAGGTGGCATCTGCAGTGGAGTTATGTGACTGTCCTCCAGGCTATGATGGTACTTCATGCGAGGTGAGTATCATGGTTCAGTGTAGTTCCACTGTGCTAACACTGTGATGGTTGCAAGCAGCCAGTGGACCTGTGCTGGTAGAAAATAGTAAGAGAGCTGCCTGTTCCTGCAAGGAATTTGGTATGGCTTGACTTTTTACCCTTATTTCTAGGTAACAGTTCATTATATTTGAAAATATTTTAACTCTGAAATTTTAAACCTCTGTGGTGACTTCTAAATTGCGAAAAGACATTTCAGTTAATAAAAAGGAGGTGAGAACAATATTTGTTCTCTTCAGCCAATTGATAATATGAATGAATGCACCTGTCACAATTAGAAGGAAAATGACGGTTGTCTGACCTGGGCATAACAAAGCCGGATCAAATTATCTGAGTCACCGTGGCTTAGTTTCCTCTTTTGTTTTCCCAGGGCTTTACCATTTGCCTTGGAGTCATTGCGAATTGCATGTGTGTTCTTGTGAGGTTTGTTTCATTCTATTTTGGTCCTTTTACAGATAATAACATGGACACATGCTCAGAAAAATACCCACTTTCCTAACAAATTCATTAGTTCACGCAGAATGTGTTCATACAACTATACATATGAGTAACTGGCTCACATGGGCATAGCTTGGGGTAAATAGAAGCAAAAAAAAATTCTTCAAAAGCTTTGCCTTTAAGGAAATAGTTTCAAACACCAAGATGCTCTGCTTCACAAAACTACAAACAGTATGCCATTTACACAGGCACTCTAGGCATTTGCTTGTCAACTCTCTTTTTCTTTAAAATTTTTAAAGCTTATATGTGATGTTTAGGGCTTAGAGTCTAGTCTCATGTGGTTGTGTGCTGCTGGCGCTAGATAAACTAATGTAGAAAGAAGGCCTGAAGGAATCCAACCACTGGATATTCCTATCACTTCCAAAATGGTACAGATGGAAAAATAACTGGAGAGGAATAGTGCTTACCTTGGCTGAGAAATAGTTTTAAAGTCTGACCATTGTCTGTCCAATTATTTTCAAAAAAAAGCTGGATGTAGTGTCATTGTGCTTCACACTTTTTTGTTTTACTTGTCCATTTTGTCTCACAATTCACATTTACTTGTGATGACCAAGAAAGCAATTGGAAAAGCCCCTACTGTAGATATTTCAATGCCTACTTTTGTTGTAGAAGTTGGAAGACTTGGGTAGAATTCCTCTCTTGGTGTTGCTGAATTTCTCTGTCCAACATTGTGTCCTTCAGTGCTAAACGTTCTCTCCAATTATAAACAGTCCCTGGAATTTGATATATAATTAAGACCATACTCCACAAGAGAAAGTATTTATATATATATATATATATATATATATATATATATATATATATATATATATATGCAAATTTAAAGTTCCTATGCACACTAGGGGGCATAAAAAAATAAATAAAGTTTTAGATTTCCAGACAGACTAGCAGCTAGTAAAGTATGGAAAGAGAAGTTGAAAATACCATTTTTATTTTTTGTTTTAGATGTCATATTTGTTTCTTCCTCTGAATACTTTTGGCCTTGCCCAACACTTTACTTCTGTCAACTTCAACCTACCAGAGTTTAATTTTTACTGTTTGTGTGCTGATTTTCAGTTTCATTTTCTTTTCTTTATTTAATTTAATGGATTTGTCTCCTACATGATGATGATGTTCTACCTGATATAGATGCTGCAGCAGTAAAAATAACGACTATTTACTTATCTTCTTCCTGTGAATGTTTTGGTATGATCGGTCTTCAGAAGACAACCAATCCCATCTAAAATACGCTATCTCTTCTGAGATTGTTCCATTGCACACATTTAGAATTTATTTTTTACAAGATTCTGGGCAAATAAAATTCTTACATTTTTGCGTGTATATGAACACAGAATTGAGCACAGAATTGCATGAGCACAGGTAAAGCAGATTAAATTTTTAATACCAATTGGACTCATTTGTGACATTACTTTACTCCACTCATTTATTTTCTGGCCTTTATTTGTCAACATGTTCACATCTAATTGCTCTTCTCCCACAGATTTTTTTTTCCATTCTGTCTACTCTTTTATTCCACTGCAGAAGAAAATGTGTTTAACTTGCATCACTATGATGGTCAAGAACTTTCCTGACTTTTGAATGTTACATATTTTCTCTTGTTAAGATCTCAATCTGTAACCTTTTAGTTCTGTTCTGCACCTTGATGTTGATATTCCAAGTCTAAACCCTTAGAAGTCGTGCCTTTTGGAGCCTTGTTTTGTGCATCATTTGTATCTGTGCACAAGACCATTATTTTCATTCACTGAAAGAGGAAGAAGATTTATAGATTTATGCAGAAACCACTGGCACCTCATGGCCCAGAAATTAAAACAAAGCAATTTCTTTTAAGCTGCTTTTTAGGTTTGGGATTTTATAATTCTAGATTTTAATTTTTAGTATTTATAAGGTTTGTCTAGGAATGCATAACAAGGAACATAAAGAAGGAAAACCAAGGATGATGTCTCAGGTTTTGAAACTTTTTTTAAAAATATCACTTCAATTCATGTTTATATTACTTTCACATTTTTCAGGAGCAAGACAAAAAGGGATATTTTCTTTATTTTTATAAAGAAGAGTCTACTGGTTACCTTTTTGTAGGCTCTATGCAAAGGTGAAGGGATTTTCTTTATTAAATTATATTTTTAATGTTCTATCAGTACAACCTTTGTATTAGTGAGATGCTTCTGAAGGTCAACACTGTCATGCAGTCTTTTATATTATGCAAAATCCTTGGATCGCATGAGAAGTCTTCCTGTGGAAGAATAGTTTGCAAAAACTATAAAGCCATTTGTGAGATATATTGTAAGGGAGACTGCTGCTTGACATCTTATTATGAAGAAATGGAATAGCTGAATTTTTGCTGATGAATCACAGTTGTATGGTGTCACCTTTCCTACAAAATAACTGGCCATGCATTTAATATTGATTTAAATTTTACATTTAAAAAAAAAATCAGAGCACTTTTATTAAAGGGAAATTGCTGATTACTAAGAAGCACAATTTGTAAATAAAAGGATGGTGGTTTTTTCAGGCTGTGATTTATTTCAATGTAGCCTTTTGTAAGAGTCCAAACAAGACTAGATGGTACTTTAATTGCTCTTTGTGGCTGAACTTCTCAGAAAACGCTTTTTGTTGTTTTGAGGTTTTCTTCTTTCTTTCTCTCTCCTTCAGTATTTCACCTTCTGGCTGTTTTTCTGTCTGTACCTCTTGCTTTGATCTTGTCATATTTCAGTCCTTCATTTCTCTGCTTTATTTTCCCATTTCAGAAGAATGATCAAGTTAAGGCTGCCTCTAATCTCACACCTGCCACTAGGGCTAAGATTACTGCAAAACCACAGCAATAGGAAGAACAACTTTCTAGAGAAATGTTGATATTTTTATAAATTTGGCAAGGATGTTTTTGTAGGTGCAAACATCAAATTCAACAAAATTTTAAAAATCTCATTCCTTTCTCTGTTCAAGCAACAGTTTAACTTTTTATCTAATTTATCTTGCAGTTGTGCTGGCCTCAACACAGACGTGTGAATGGAACAATTTTTGGTGGAGTCTGTGCACCATGTACATGCTTTGGTCATGCAGACTCATGTGATGATATCACAGGAGAATGCCTGGTAAGTGTCACTACAAGAAACTTGATGAACACGGCCAACGTCAATTCAATGTACCAGTGCAATTGAATTAGTGTACTCTGAGACCAGAAATGTTCAAGGAGAATGAAGCCAGTGATTAACAGTAGAAATATTTATGTTGCTGAAATTTAGGTTCGCCTCATTCCAAGATATGATATCTCTTACAGTAAAAAAAATGGGATTTTCCATATCATATAGAATCAATAGTTTAAGGTACGGCATGCAGAAAGCAGCAAATATATTAATAATTTTTCATGTAAGATTTATCTCCCCCTCCCACTTGTCTCCTGCAGTATATTCAATTTATAGGATGTAGCATATAACTTTGTAAATTCTCTTATAGATTGATGGAAGATATAGTTAGTGGCTTTCTTCATCTGAATTCATACTAAACCTCAAATGAATTGTACTTTGGAAAAATAATAAAAGCATGCAATTTGGGCTAAATCAGCCTTTTTTTTTTCTTTTTTTTCTATGGAGATTTTATGTAGTTACCTACTAATTCAGCACTTAAATCTACAGTATTATCCATAGCAAACCTACCAGCACATGACTATTTCCAGTCCATTCAGTAGCCTTTTGGAATGGGTGAATTATGCTGAATAGACTGTCCTGATTGACTCAAGGGCATTTTTAGTTTTATATTGTCTGACATGGCATGAAACTTGAAACAACATGTCTCATTTCATTAGTCTTGCAGAAGCATAATTTAAGCCAGTGCCAGTTTAGTGGAATATACTCTCGTTTCCCTGCAGAATTTCAAGCAGATTCTGCAATGTGTATGTTTCTGAATGTTCCCTTTTATTTCTTTAAGAAATATCTGTTGGGAAAATTCCAAAATGAAAATTCAGGCTTTTTCCAATATAATTTGACACTTAAAATTATTACTGTTCTTCCTGTTTTGCTCATAGAAGATGTTTAATTGCATTGCAGTGCAAAACAAGATATCCCTAATGTGTGGATCAGTGAATTTTTCAAATTGCCTTTTCATGAATAGAAGTTTAAAATGGTTTTCAATTTAATTATGCTGTAAGCCTAGAATGAAAAAATGTGTTTGACATGACAGTTTATGTTTTGAATCCTTCTCTTAATACTCAGAGAAAATGTTTATCAGTAGGGTAATACGGATTTGTGTTTCTTGAGAAAAATTTATTGCTTTAATGACTGTAGTCTCCAGCTACAATGTCTATAACATCAGTATGGGATAAAATCAATTAGCACAAGAGAAAGGGAAGGGAGAATCTTGTTTAAGATATATCATAACTGTTGTCTGTTTTGCTTAGGGTACATAGCCAGGTGCAAGTTCTGAGGTTTTTTACTTCAGTGTCTTCAAGTTTTAGCCCTTACATGGGTTTCCTCTTTATTTTGGTCTATGGCATCAGCCTGGATAAAACAGAAGGCCATGTAGTTG
>NW_020955265.1:1506337-1549134 GCF_003031625.1 Empidonax traillii
CACGTTATCAAGCTCTCTGTGTTTTATGTGTTCTGTCTGAGCTTATACTAGATCATGCTATAGAGAAGAGGTGCACAGGGAGCTTAAAATCAGTTCTGGATTTTCTTGCATCTTTGAAAGCACTGTAAGTCAGATTGGCTAGTATCCATGCAGGCTATTAAATGCTGCTTTTCAATTTGGATCATAAGCCTTTTGAAGTGAAAGAGAGAGAAGTCTGAATACTGAAAAAGAGAAATGTTTCACATCAAAGGCATTCTTTCTATTGAGGTTTACACAGCCTTTTGGCCTCCTTATTATTATTCATGGTGTTTTTTCAGTAATACAACAGACAATTTAGGCACCTAATTTACTGATATGATAGTTCTTTTTGCTCTTCCTTAGCTTTGAAATATAGCTGAAAAGAAGCTGAAATATGTTTTTGACTCATGATAAAAGCTCAAATCATCTGCTTCAACACAGGCCTGTATGAAAAGCTCATTTTAACGCTTATCTCGCAGTAACCTGCAAAGCCCTTTGATCCCCACAGCAGCCATAGAGAGCTGCATGATACATTGTTCTCGTTACCATTGTGATATACAGAACTGCTTTGGTACATAGGGCAAGTTCTAACATTCAGAAATACTCTTTTGTAGTATTACACGTACAACATTTACAGTAGCTTTATGAGGTTGGTTAAACCTAAACCTTGTCAAAAGCAAGCACATTTCTAGGTGTTTGATTCATTGCAGGGTAGTACATCTCTAGCCCAGAGAAAGCAAATCTTTCTCCCCCTAAGTGGTGCTCAAAATACTGAGTGGGCAGTCCACAGAGCCATCCCTTTCATATTGTATTCCTTTGTGTATAAATAGCAAATACCACGTAGGATGAGGCCCGTGTCAGATCTGGTGGACATGTGCTTTAATTTAGACAATGTTCATCCACAGAGCGACAAAATGTCTTCACCCATATTTATATACATGGAAAAAAAATGGTATGCCCTAGCCAAATGCAGTATAGGCTGTTATGCAGGTAAAGATATGTAAAGCCTCTGCAACATCCTGTTACATTTGTAACACCAGGAAAGGGAATTGTCTGTGTAATCTTGACATTACGGTAGTTTGAAAATGCCAGAAGACTATATTCATGCTTCCAAAGACATAATACCATTGTCGGGTCTAGGCAGCTGGGGAATGTACTAGAATAGGCACCCAGGGTTAGGCTTTCTCTTGCTTTAGCTAGCTTGAACAGCTTCCTTGGTTGTCTCTATGACAGATATCCTGGGGAAGGGCAGCAGTGTGCCAAAGGCACTATCTCGGACTCAGTCATACTCCCTGATTAAAGTTTTATTTTCATCACTAGCATTCTATTCTGACTGGTTTTTTCCATGTTCGTACACATTCAGCTGCATGTGCAGCTAAGCAAGTCATTTTTCAGTGTGAATTAAAGGTTCCCTGTTACTGGGCATAAAGATGTTAATTTTGTTTGTTCCAAAACAGAAGAGCTGCCTCAGCTACCTCAAGACACTAGCAATAACGTTTTCAGGGTACAGACTGAGTCATACATAAATTTTCAGACAAAAAAAAATCCCACAGTCTTACTTATGCAGAGGTTTTCCAAGTGAAGTTTAAGTGTTTAGAGATAAAAGAGGTCCAGAAAACTGACGCATTCAAAATAGTATGAGATACAGTGTGTGTGTGTAATTTCAAAACATAAATATTTAGACTTAAAAGGAGGGGACACCTAAAATAGTCTTAAAACTTTCTCACCAGGGGAAGAGGAGGGGCAGGCACCGATCTCTTCTCTGTGGTGACAAGTAACAGGACCAGAGGCAATGGCCTGAAGTTGTGTCAGGAGATGTCTAGGCTGGATATCAAGAAGAGGTTCTTCACCCAGAGGCTGGTCAGGCACTGGAACAGGCTTCCCAGAGAAGTGGTCATGGCATCAAGTCAAAGTTCAGGAAGCATTTGGACAATGCCCCCAGGCATGTGGTGCGATTCTTGGGGTGGTCCTGTTCAGGGCCAGGAGCTGGACTTGATCCTTCCAACTGTGCATATTCTATGATTCTATGATTGTGAGGAAGTAAACACAGATATCTGGATAGAGGAGATTTAGACACAGTGTATGGAAATGACTGATATTAGAGTGCCAGAAAATATTTCATCAAAGAGAAGGTGGTCAGGTCTTTGTAGCATGAACTGTTTTCCTACAAAATGGAAGGTTTTGGGTTTTTTTTGCACTAAAAAAAAGCAGAAGCTGCAAATACCACTCAGCAAGACATGCGAAGCTTTAAAGTAGTGTGTTAGCTCCTCTCACTTTAATAACATCCTTGACATATAAGCTGTTCATATTATTCAAAAACGTTAAGATGTGTCTGAGGATATTTAAAGCTAAACTTAACACAAAAAAAGAATCCATTATTTTTCAGAAAAAGCACAAATAATTTGACATGATGCCTTTAAAAAGTTGAATTGCAAGGGATTTTTCTTTTGAAACACTTAAATTATTTTTGACACATCTTCTTTGAAAAGTGTATCTTATTGTTCCTAGATACTTTTTTGGTATGGCTGGTAGATTCTCTTTTAATGTCAGCACTTGAAATAACAATGAAATGGACTTAAATGACCTAATGAAGTCGATTTTAACCCAGCTGACTGTTCTAAAGCCATAATTTTAATTGAATAAGAGTCTCAATAAGTTGTTATTAGCTCACAATCTACTAAATATATTTAAATATAATATTGTGACTAATACTTTCATTTTGAAGATATGCTGTACATATCTACACTATAATATGAATGCACTAATAATATGAATGCACTCTTTGAAACAACAAACAGCATTTTTGGAGATCTATGGTTTTGAATCCAGTGCACCCAAGACTAAAAAGGGCTTTTTAAAAGTGCTTTTTCAGCTGCCCTGGTGTACAGCAGTGGCTATGCAGAGCACAATGCAAAAAAACTTCATACAAGTCATTACAGTCCTGGAAAGCTGTGAAGAACTAAGTATTCTTTAGAATACTGCTGTTTCCTTTATCAAGGATAAATTATGCATTTCAGACTCTGAAATAGCAATCAGTATCATATGCATGACTTATTAAAATGATAAAACTATTTTCTTGTGTTCTTAAAAACCTATTTTAACTAAAATAGTAAGTTTGAAAGTACCTATGCCTTAAAAAAAACAAGCAACAACAAAAAAAAACAACAAACAAACAAACAAAAACAAGCCTCAAGAGTTTTTAAGTAGCAGCTTGGGTAAAGAAGATTCTAGATTTGGCCTGTTGTCTAAAACACAGCAGAACACACCCCATAAAATAAAATCTGTCTTATGGCTTTCATTTTGGCCTTTTCAAGTTGCCATGTGCTTCTTCAGTTCATACCCAAGCACATCAAGATGGCATTTAACAGCCGAAATCATTCCTACTCCTTTCTCTGTTTTTCATTGTGAAAGAGCTACACTTGGGTATCTTGTGGCAAATAGTAGCGAAAGGAATAGTGTGATGTGCTAAAAATGTGAGGGGAGAAGGGAAAGAGATTAAGCCAGAAAGCTAATTTTCTGAATCTATTATGGATTCTGCAAAATTATTTAGAATTTCTAAACCTTTTATGTGAGAGGGAAGAATAGAAGGAGTAATTACTCTTTAAAACTTGGTTCTTGCAAGTCATCATTCTAAAACATTGCTTAATTTGAGATGAGCCAAACGTTATTTACAAAAATGCAAATCTGGTACTGCCATTTTTATGTTGCATGTTTCATATGCTCAGATTAACTCTCTTCTATTATGAAAGCCACTTGTAGACAAACGCATACCATTGGGTAGGGCCTTACATACAGTGCACTTGTCCTTGTTTTTACTCACAAAGTAGAGTCTGGATAGTATTCTAGCAAATAAGTATTAATTTAATAATTCAGGCTTTACTACTGTTTACAGCCATATACCTTGTAAAATGAATTAGTGAGCTTACATGTGAAATGAAATAATTTATTTTTATAAATTATGTAGTCTGGGATTTATTTTTGGAATCAATATCTGAAGACAGTTTGTCACAAAATATGGCCTGTTGTGAGACTGCAGTACTAAACCTGTTGTATATTGCTCTGAAGGCTGGTTTTCTTTAAGCAAGCTAGAACAATAATACACCTGTCGTTTGGCAGAAATATAAAGGTTTGCAATTAAATATTCTTTTTGTTTTACATAGAAAAAAATTATCCACAAGAACATAACTACCCAACATGTGAATCATGGGTTGTGACATCTAACCTCTAGAACTGTTTCTCAACCAGAAGAAAAAAATTAGAATATGTGTTCCAGAGCTGTTACAGTCCTGGTGTGATGATGAGCTAGGTGAATTTATATCTAAGTTTCTATATGTAAGTTCTCTAATAGTCAATTTGTACTTTTCATTTTCTGTTTAGGACTGTAAACACAACACAGGTGGTTCATATTGTGATAGATGCCTTCCTGGTTTCTATGGTGATCCTACTAAAGGGACAGCTGAAGACTGCCAGTTGTGTGCTTGCCCCTTAAATATACCCTCTAACAAGTAAGTTGCATATTTATTGCATATTACACTTTTTCACTTAGTAAATTGTGTGATTTATTGATTTATATTTATGCATGTACACTTGAAATCTTTTCTTGTTTCAATCAATTACTATACTCTGCAATATAAGCTTTCAATTTTTACAGTTTTACAGAGTGCTTGACAGGCAGGCAAAGATGAAGGCAAAAGCTGGATGAGACTAAGTTAGAAAGAACAACACAGAATTTGCCTTTAGAATCAGTTTTAGAATTGATAAATAGCATTTGCTTGTCTGTCCTCCTTAAGAGTAGTTGTTTCCAGTTTTAAAGCTCAATTTACAGATTTGATGGGTGGGTTTTTTCAGTAACTAAATTTAAAGTCAATTTATGTTGATCAGATAAAATAGTGCATTTTTCTGCTCAGTGATTTGTTTGGTATTTGAATTAATTCTTAAATCTTACGAGTGAAAATTGTGTCAGCATATCTCAGAATAATCATTGTTGTTTTATAAAATAAATTACTAGTGAAAAGTTATTCAAAACTCTGATCTAAAAAACAAAGTTTCCTTCATTCCAAAAGCTTTCTATGCTACTCAATAGCCTAATTTAATAGACTGAATAGATTGAAGATTTTTTTCATTGGTTTTGTCCCAGTCAGTACCTGAAAAATAACAATACCAAAATAATTTTACATGATGTAGTTGAATAAAATTGAACCTTGTCTGTGGCATTGCATCCTGTTAAAATTGCACTGATCAGAGAAGGAATTGCCTAAGCACTTATGAGCAGAAATTCCAGGGGACTGTAGAATGGGAGCCTGCCCTCCTGTTAGCACAGCTCTTGAGTTGATTTTATTAGATATATATAGGTTTATTATATCTGCTGCTCAGGCATGGTTCCTCTGACATCCTCATTACTTAGTATTTCCTTGCATCGTTAATTATTTATCTTTCTCTTGTTTGAGAACACTGTGCTGACAAAGCAGGAAAAACACTATCACATTTCAATCTTGCACAGATGTGCAACAAACCAAGTAAATAGATAGAATTTAGATATTGATTGGCAAAATGCCCAGAGACTTCCATTATGTATTTGTTAGAGTTTTGTGTGCTTTACTTTCCTTTTTTGAAGTTCCCAGTCTTCTTTTTAATATTTAGTTTTCTTAAAAAATATAGGTCAAACGTACACAGTATAAATGTTCTTTGAACTGTGAAACTGTGTTAGTCCTGAATCCTACAGAGTTTAGCTTTGTAAAACTCATTGTAAGGTTCAAGGTCTCTTGACGTTACAGTTATAGACCAATTTAAAAAAAAAAAAACCAGGGTTGTTAAAGATTTAATGTGTTACCTGTAGGCTGTTAAAATACTTGGTTTTCTCTTTTATTTAGTTGACAGTGAGTTTGTTATACTAGGGGAAAAGTTTGTAAACAATTCAGATTCCTTCATATGAAAAATAAAGAAACTTCTACCGAGTTAATGTAACTGTACAGATGTAACGTCATTTTCTTTCTGAGTAATTGAATGAGTTACAATGGCTAATTGTACGTACAAATTCTTGTAAATAGCTTTTATAGATTTTAATTCCTGCAGCATTTAATTCCTAACACGACATAACGTGGCATCTGTAGGTCTCTAAGCTTAATACTAATTTCCTGCTGCATAGAGATATGACATACTGTCCATGTAATGAGCCTGAGAGATATATTTTTATTAAGAAATGAGTTTTGTCTTTTATAGCAGTCTCATTTCTTTATGATGTTTGTAGTGTTTCCCATGACTGTTCTCACAGCACTTGACTCTTTTTCTTTGCATTTCCATATAAGGTGTAGGAGAAGTGTTCCATTCATTTTAGAAATGATGTGGTGATGGTGGTGTTCCATAGTTGACCTAAGTCCCTCTCCTGTTTCCTAATGGCAGGAGTTTCCATATGCAGTCATTGAAGCCAAACATAAAATTGCCTCCTGAAGCATAAAAGTCATGAGTGGCTTGCCATATGTCAAACAAGAGCACTTAGCCAAATCAGGAAACTAAAATTAGGTTTCTAAGCTTGTTTTCTGCATCCTGGGCTGTATTTCCCACTTTTTACATATATCTACATAGAAGTGCTTATATGATGCAAATGAGATCAATACCCATATTATAAATGGTATATATAATGGATGCTTGACTTCTTCGTCCTGTCTCTTCTCATTAATGTACCACTCCTACAAACTGTTCTAACATTCTTAGTCCTTAAGGAGTTTCAAATAAACTGATTTTTTTTTCTATAAAATTATTAGACATACTACTATGTAGTTTTTTTCTACTAAATGTAGATGTCTGGGATAATTACTGCTCTTCTCTTGATGTGGTGATAAATTTAATATGGGTAACGAAGACCCTGTTAGGAATGCTTTACCACTGAAAATAGAAGATAAAAGATATCTCGCTCAGCCTGGGAAAGTCACAAGTAAACTCATAACATTTGAACTAGGAATTTGGGTTGGTCATAGAATTTTAATATTTTCTTGGAGTATTAAATAAAATCACAAACAAATTCTCAAGGGCTGTTTTCTATAACATACTTGTAAGCCTCTAGGAAGTCCTGTCTCCCAACATAGGCTTACCACATATATACCCATATTGTGTATCCATATGGCCCCATGTCCTATTATTAATGTTGTTATCTTATGTAAAAACAGTAAAGAGCAATGATCAATCAAGAGGGACTACTATTTTTTGAAGCTTGTTTTGACAAATCAATACTTACACTTCTTTAGTATTTAACACTAGAGAGTAACAAGATTCTTAATAATCAGAAAGGTAAACTCTTCTTATCTTGCTATTATGTATTTATAGTATGCAGATGGGAACTTCTCAGTGTATTAGTGTTTAGTTTTGAGATGTGGACTGACTATTAAGTCAGAGAAAGAATCAAGGAGGCTAGATCTGAGTATAACCCTTAAAACATGGAAATTCCACTATTCATTATTATTGCTTAGTAATAGTAAGAACATCATGATTATTATTATTATTATCATTATCATTATCATCATCATGATTTCTACAACATTTAAAATGTATGTGGTTGAATTCAGAACTCTTGGTGGCACTTTGGTACAGTCAGTTTTGTTCAATGCTATAATGAGGTGTGATAGCATCTCCACAAAGTTTCCCATGTAGCTCTTGGAAAGAGTAAGGTTGAGACTGACAAGCAGGAACTTATTTCAAGTACGTCAGGTGCTGCTGATTATATTCAATGATAATGTGTGCTTTCATTGCTATCAAAAAATAGAACAGCAATTATTGTTTCTTCAACTGGCTCCTCATGCATTCATGAATCTACTGTTAAGTAAATGACATTGGAAAATAACACAAGCATAATCCTTATGGGAAAGAGAAAAATCCCAGTACCTCTCTGTTTATTGGACCTGACCTTCCCACACTTTTTTTACTGATCTCTTATGTCTGTGAGATAACATAGACTAAAGAGTAACTGAGGGCAGATCACAAGATGGATGAGTCCTGAGAAGTGAGGTCTAGTCACCAGCAGCTAATCACATTAAATTACGCTGCTTAAGGTTGTCTGCCTTCCCTGTGCCTATTATTTTCCAGAAATTGTCATGGTATATCCTGCTTTAAGATATCCAAGGTTGGATTATATCTATTTGTTATTATTGTAGCATGAACTATTACCTTGAATATACCTTCCTTCTGATGTCTTTGTTGGAGCAATTCTTTTGCTTCTCAACTTCTCTTTTCCTAGGTTACAAAAGATAAATTTAGTGTCTTCTTTTCAGGTAGGTGTTTTGTTTTCCCCTTGCGAATAGTCACTGCTCTATGTACCTGCTCCTATTTTTTATTTTTACTTTTCCTTTTTCTATTTCCTTGATCAGAGATGATTACCATTGTTTAGATGAGGCCTTATAAAGATGCTCGTATGTCTCTGTCTCTAATAATCATTACAGAATTATAGAAAAACAGATTGCCTCTTTTTCAGTGTGGTGTCTTTTAGAGTGTCAGGAGGTTTCTTCAGAGAAGTGTGTTAAAGAAGAAAGATTATGGAAAGCAAACACAGTGTGTGAGGGAACACAGTTCAGAGTTAAACACAGACATCGAGAGGAGGAGCTTGCAAATGCCTACAATATCTTTATTAATAAAAAAAGAAAAAAAACAAAACAGCCAAAAATAATTAGAGCATAGCAAAGAGGTAAAGCCTTCTAGTCTGCAAGCTATTCTTAAACTTCAGCGTGCCTGTGTGGCCTGTAGCTTGAGGTCATTGGCACTTGATTAACTCAAATGTGTTCTCTGGGAAGCTGTACCAGATATTTCCCTTTTTGCCCCTCCCCTTTCTTGTTCACTGGGTTCCTTTCACAGCCGACTATACACAAAGTTAACTGAGCTTTTAATCAGTTGTCCTTCAGAAAGATTTATATAGGGGCTGCATTATGGCATAGATTGTTTTGCTAGGCCCTGGGGGGCACAAACAAACAGCTGTGCATTCCTGCCTTTTTAATGGTATCCAGACCACTCAGTGGCAGGCTCAAGTCCCATAATAACAGGCTATTGGGATGCTGCCATCCGTTGCTCTATATTCAGTGTCGCAGAAATAGCAGAGTCATTCCAAATTCAATTTGCTGGAGTCGAACTTAAGCCCCATGCCTTAGACCAGAATCACTTTTCCCGTGCACCCTTTTGCAAATTAACAGTCTCTCAAGTGGGAAGAGAATTATGCTGTTAACCATCTTTTCTTTATGTTTCGTCTTTGCCCCTCTTGTTTCTCAATATCAACAACACAGCTTTAGCCCGACATGCCATTTTGACCGAAGTCGTGGATTAATATGCGATGAATGCCCTGCTGGATATGTGGGACCACGCTGTGAAAGGTAAGCAGGCATCATACTTTTAACCATATGACATCTGAAACAGAAGTATTGATCATATGAAACTCTTCTACCTTTTTATTACTTCCCCTTCTCATCCCCATTCCTGTGTTCTTAAACTCACTGAAGAAATTCCTGTGTATTTTCCTTTGATATTGCATACAGGAATTGGTATTTTTCTAGTGCTTGTTTTATTATTTTATGGTAAAATGTAAAGTTTCCAAGAAGCATTTTCTGAGAAGTAAGAGTCTTTTAAAAAAAGTTTCTTCTAGCTTTTCTGTCACTCTTCTGCGATTTTTATAATTCTTTTGTCTCTTTTGTCATTTGAACATTTAGAAGCATGGTGAATCAAATACGCTGTAAATTACTGATGCCTCTTTTAGAGAAGTTAATATGCAGCAAAAATACAGCTCTTCTAACATGTTATTTGTAGAATATTTTACATTTTTGTTGCTTCTGTTCCCTGTTGCAGTTTTTATTTAGCAAAAGCTATGTTTTAATGACAAAAAAGATAATTCTACTTTGTCAAACAAATAGAAAAGCTCAATATATATTTCCTACTCTTATTAATATCTCCACAAAAGCATTATTCAGAAAGGATCATATAGAGAATTTAAATGAAACAAACGGCTAACAGGAGTGCTGGTGCTAAGCTCCCAGGAATCCTCTTCCACAGGAGGTGAGACCACGCAAGCAAAGGGATGTCATCACTGTATCTGCATGGCTTTGGTCCCTTGGGCTTTCACAAGGATAAAACAGCTTTCAAGAGCAGTTAATGTGCCTGGGGACCTCTGCTAGTTGTTTGGAGGTCATGATGAATCACTATAGACTTTGTCTCCATGATCCCAGTCCCCTGTGACCCTGCCAATGACACCCATTGAAGAGGGGCTGGCAAAGTTAAGGGGCGCGAAAACATGGTACTTGGATTTCTTAGTAGGCTTTTGCCATTTGGCACTTCCATGAGCTGCTTGAAGTGTTTTCCAATGTAAATCTTAAAAAAGGTAAGGTTTCTTAATGATGACTTACAATACTCTGGCTGGGAATAGAAGAAATAGGAATGAACCAAGAGGAAGAACCAACCAGAAAAGCAGCAACCTGACCATATGCTATGCATCTCCCTATAGTCCTGTCTTTCCAATTTGCAGCTATTTCCTTTTAAATCCCCTGTTGTGCTATAACTGTCCTAAAGTGATAGTGCAGGCTGTCACCTGTTTCCACCCATCATCACCAAGTCTGCTCCTGCTGCATGCTATTTCTGCTTGTCTTTTACTGTCTGTCTTGGAAGTCATCACCTTCTTTCAGCTAGTGGGCTGTGAAGTTAATGATGGCAGGAATAAATCACATCAAGAGCACTTTGGTGGCAGTTTGTCAATGTAGGGTCATTGACAGCTTCCATTAGCAACAAGTGCTGTTTCTGAGTGGAGCACAGGCTGTAGATGAAGTAGGACAGAATCTGAATAAATGATGAGCTTGGAGTTTAGCCTGATTTCCTAAGGAAGCAAGGCTAGTGTGATCTTTTTGTGCATGTCTGCCTGGCTGCCTGCAAAGTCATCTGGCCTTGTAGGTCAATTTCAACCAAATTTGGCAGAAGGATGGGAGGTCTCAAAGATAATAATTGTTCCCAAAGGATTTGTGAAAAGAAGTGGCTGAATAGAGGTTAATAAATCAGGACATGTCATAGCTAAGGGGGAGAATATTGTGTGAACTCACACCTGATTAAACAGCAGAGAATACATGCAATAGAGAGAGAACAAGAGAGATTACTAAATGTTCTGCCCATAAGAAAACTTTCACAGGACAAGGAAAAAGTGCTACTGTAGCCTGAGGGCTTACTCCCTGCTGAATAGAACATCCTGCAGCAAATTATCAGCCCTTAGCCTTGTAACCATGAGATATAAATCCACTGGAAATTAAACCATTAATTCCAGTGCTCACAGAACAATTTGCTTTTAATTTTAACAAGTTGCTTGGAAATGTCTGCAGCTGTCAGTAATAATGATCAGAAGAAAGCATGTCACCTTTTGGTATTAATAGTGGTTGTATAGTTGCTGAAAGAGTTTACATGAAATTCTTTTACATGAAATTCATTTTAGCAACTACAAACTGATGTGATCTGAGCCCCATGATTCATTAGCTAAACAATCCTAAATTATCATGACATACTAAGTATCATGAAGTGAACATGCACAGTACTGTACTTATTCATCCTAAAAAAATATCCTGTCCCCTAGAGAGATACATATACATGTCTGAGTTGTAAAATGCCAAAAAATTGCTACTTCTTTCACCTGTACTCTTCAGAATAATGTTGCCAAAATTGCTCTATATTCTGAAGGGTCTAGCTCATAACACCATCAAAATAATTGCAGGTATAAACTATGTTGAGAGTTACTACATACCTATAATTGTAAAGAAACTCCAGTTTTCCCATTTATTATTTTTCCCCAGCAAGCTAGACATAAGTTTTTTTCCTCTTCTCAATGCTCACTTTTCCAAAGGCATATGAGGTAGGATGGACATTCTCATAACTTCATAGAAAGGATCTATGAGAAGATCCTAGGCTCAAAGGACAGCTTTTTGACATTTACAGGATGATGATGTGCATTTTCCAACTACAGTCTTGATAGAGATAAGAGCACAAGCTTTAGGGAAAAGAAGCAAAATGGGCAAGAGTCTAGCTTTTCCTGTAGCACTCCATCATTTATGTACATAGTTCCAGTGACCTTTTCCTTCAAGAAGAGATGAGAGATCATCATACCTTATGTGTGAGGAGAAGGATGAGCTGGCTCATGTCCCCATTCTTCAAGTCTAGCACAGAGTGCCACTAGCCACAGTCTCTCACAAGTACTGTGACTTCAAACTACTGCTCATTCTAGCTAATATAATTCTTCCACTAGTGCCAGAGGAGCAATTCTGCATTGCAGGGTCAAACATTTCAGGAGATTTGATACAAGAAATGTGTTATGCAGGATTGCTTAGAGCTTGCAAAGGTAGGCACTCTGACATTAGAAAATTCAAGATTTATAGTTGGTTACACAACAATAACATCTGTGCTGTGGATCTGAGTTAGAATATCTAACTATGTACTCACAAGCTGCTTTCTCCATAGGGCTTTTGCCTGATTTTGTACACAGGTGGAATGCGCATACGTTTCAAGGACTCTGTAAAAATAGTATTTCCAGACTTTAAAGTGTTTGCATATACAGCCTTAATTAACTCTGTCACAAGAGCTTTTTTTCCAGTAAATATAAAGAAATGTATAAAATAGACCTACCTGTGTTTTTGTGCATACATGTGTATATACACAGCACCATATGGACTGTTATAAGGAATATTAACTCCATAGGGACCAGGCCTAGAACACATACATACACATATATTTAAATAGTAGCCCTGCATTTGGTACCAGTTATGCTAAGTAAAACCAGTGTTCGTCACAGACACACCTACTTTTGAGCGTAGAAGAGAAAAATACGGAAACAATCTTTCTTCACTGCTTTTATTCCTATTTTTGTTTATTTTTTAATCTCAGGGGTGTTATGTTGTACTTAGCAGTCATTTATTTATACATATTTTTTTGTGTTTTGTGTAATGCATAAAAGAAATTTTCCAAGCCATGCACATTATTGTTGTTTTTCAATCTAAACCTTGCCAAACACATAATGCTTTGAGAAGAGTAGCTGAAGCAGGAATGTCCTTAAGGGAATAAAGATGGAATTAGTGGGGTTTTAATCTTCCCCTACAACCTCAGGGAAAGTGGGAGAAAAAGAGGAAGAATTTACACACATACAGTTTTGTTTTAAGCTTAACTGGTTTACCCCGACTTTCAGGATCATCTTCCTATGGATTCAAGATTATGTATGTGTTCAAGTATAATATGGCTAAGTGAGGGTAGTGAGTTACTCTAATTATCAGAGTCTCAACTGATGAGAACACAAAGAGTTATCAAGATCTGCTATTAATAGAAGGAAATTATTAACAGTGCATTTTGCACAAATCTTGGGGTATCCCTTCTGTGAATTGCTTGGCAAGTTTCTGTGAATGCTGTCAGATACAGAACTAATCCCTAAATGAAAGAGAAAAATGTACACACATTAAGTCAAGTTAAATAGATTAGTAGGACCAAAAGATACACACAAACATACAGTAGTAAGTGAGAGAGATCTTAGCAAAGTGTGGGGTAACTTCAGACATAATCTGGTTTAGATAAAGTAAAATAGCTGCATAAATGATCCAAATGTTCTTGGTGTTTGATAAAACATGGCTACTAATTGTTACATATTAAGATACATTCCTGGCAATTTTAACTGAGATATCATCACTGAAAAAAAGCCAATTTATTTTGGTGAAATTAAGCTAAAAATCACACTTTTGTGGTTGTCGAGATACCCTCCATCAAGGAAAAAACTATCCACTTCTTTGCAGGGAATACAATAAATGGCTACATCTGTGACAGGTTCTGAAAATAAAATGCCTGAATTATTGTAATGACAAGATTTTGATGTCTTGTTACAATGAGGAGATAATTGTGAGAGATAACTATGATAGCACAGTGGGCTAAATTGTGAAAATTTTACTCATGGTCTTAAGTGCTTAAATGCACCCAGACCAATGGGATATTTATATATAATATTCATCTGTGGTCTGCATTGTTTATATTTTTAGAGAATGGAAAAAATCCTATTTTATGTAATCCCCTACTGCAAAAAACTCTTCAATTAGTTCCTACTTTCATTTCCTCTCGTCTCAGTTATCCATTTCCTACAATCTTTGTAATCTTTGCTAATGATACTGAATAATATTTAACAAATATTTAGACAGCTTTCCTTAGGATCCAGCTGAAAGCTTCATGAGATATTCTGCAAGCAAGGAAAAGGATGAGCTTGATGTATATAAAGGGACAAGAGTGAAAGCAGAACTGAGCTCTACATTCCTTTATTAGGATTATACATAAAATCTTTGTTCAGCCATGCCATCCAGTACTATTACAAAGTAGAGAGGATATCTGTGTACATTAGAACTGCATTCAAACTGATTTAAAAATAGTAGGAACCATTAATTCATGCAATGTGTTTTATGTACTTTCTGTTTTCTTTATGCTAATTGAAGTTCATCTGAAATGCACACGAATAACTTCATTAGCTAGAACCAGGCAATTTTAATTTTTTTCTTTACTATCTACAAGTTGCTCTTACTATGAAGTGTGAGCAAATGTACTGGAAAGGGAAAGCAGACCAGAATAAAAATAGGAAATAGGCTGTGAGATGAGTAGAAATTTGCTTTAAATAAAGAGTTATGTTAGGTCAGATTCACTAACCTGTTTTATGTGGTACTCACAGGAAATTGCTGTTGGGCAAGGTGGAAAAGAAGGTGATATTTTTAAGCAATTCTCTTAAAATGTGAAAAGTACAGTACACACAACATAGTTCCTGTGATAATGAGCAATCTTTTTGTTACCTGCCCATACACAGAGATTAGCAATCCATTAATTTAACAAATCTGACCATGCAGTAGATCAGGGGAAGGCTAAGTCAGGGGAGGATCTTGTTAGGTAAACAAATTTATGCCTGTATTACTTTCTAAAGTTATTTTTCTAAACTAAACAACTTTTTAAGGTATAGGGAAAAAATCATCAACCTTGCTGGTAAATGAGTAGGTCTAGACACGATGTGCTGAAAGACAAAGCATATCTAACACAGAATCATAGAATAGTTTGGGTTGGAAGGGACCCTTTAAAGTCATCTAGTCCAACGCCTCCCCTCAACTCTAGAGTGCAAATAAGATTTCTCACTGTGCATTGTCTCTCCTTCAGTGCCAGTGACAAGATTTTTCACCCACTGAAGTCTAATTTACTAGCAGAACTGGCAGGATTTCAGCTAGTACTGTATCTACAGTGTTGTTAAAAGAAGAAAGAGGGAGAAAGAAAAAAGACACTTAAGACACACTTGGGATCATTTTTTGTGATTAGGGTGGCAACAGAATTAAATATTTCTAATGAGAGGATCATTTAATAGTCCTAACTGATGATTTCTTTTACCTTAGGTGTGCAGAAGGCTATTTTGGACAACCTTTAATACCAGGGGGATCGTGCCAGCCATGCCAGTGTAATGACAACCTTGACTTCTCCGTTCCTGGCAGCTGTGACAGCTTGTCTGGTGCTTGTCTGATATGTAAGCCAGGTACAACAGGCCAATATTGTGAGAGGTGTGCTGATGGATATTTTGGTGATGCTGTTGATGCAAGGAACTGTCAACGTAAGTCACAAACTTTTACAGCTCCTGACAGTATTGATCTATGCTATAACTGTGTTCCTGAGAGGAAAACTTTGCCCCTGTATGTGTGAGATGGAGAATGATCCAGAGTACTTACACCTCTAAAAATTATACTGTGCGTCTGCATCTGGAAAGGGAGGCTTTAAAGTAAATTATTAAAAACATAGTAGTGGAAGACGACATGGAAAAAAAACCCAGGGAGAGTGGAGCATTGCATGCATGTAAAAGGTTATACTAAATGTCAGATCTACCAAACTAAATGCAAATAAATGAAAACTATTCACTAGAAATGCTGTAAGCTATCCAGAGAAATCCTGTTAACTAGTGAGACTGCTGCTGAAAGGAGGGAGCGATATTTCAGTTACTGTAGGGTCCAGCTGTGGCAGCACTTGTGGCCACCTTCCCTCCTACATGGCCTCAGTAAGAGTCGGGAGCTGCTGCCGCTTACAGGACAAGATTCTCCCAGCTCTAAAGCAGAGTCTAAAAATCTCCAGAAAAAAATTTCTAAAGTGCTGTAGAAGATACCTGGCACTGCAGCAAACCACCATTTCTCAACTGAGTAATGGCATGTTGTTTAAGTATCAACCTTAGCTCATACTTCCCCATAGTGATTACGAAAAACTATTGAGAGGAGATGGTAGATTTGGTGGGAACACGAGCTTTTGCTTCTGTAGGAGGCAGTGGCTCTCTCTGAGCCATTACTGGCACAATTTAAAATGTAGAACAACTGCTTTTGACTTAAAAACATTCTTCACATACCTTCCATCCTACACTGAGAAATATAATAAAACAGGTTATAAACTTTCCTGAAAGAGCAGAACATTTTGTTTCACTGTCACAAGGATTTAATCCTTTTATATCGATTGGAATAAACTCAAGGTAACTTCACTGAATACACAGGTGTTATAGCAGGATAAAATTATGCAAGTAGAAGATCTAGAGCATTGTCTAACCGCTGTCTGTATCTGTTGCAACCATAGCAGCCTGAGCCAGTAGCATCCATTTCCACGACTTACTCTATTAGTGACTTGCGCTTTGAAAGTGAAAATACTGGTTCTGTGTGTGGGGACCCAATTAGATGCAGAACATCACCAAGTTTCTCAACTAAGACTAATAAATACTGATGCATGCAAAGTCATAGATAACCATGAAGACATACAACTGCGTAAATGCTTTCTGTACATAGTATACACAATGCCAGCAAAAATTTGGACAATCACATATATACTCTGCTCAAGTTAACAGGTCATGATGAATGATGTCATATGAGTTAGAATGTTAAGTGTGTAAAGTGATTTTAAAAAGAAGTGTATTTCAAAAATCATAGGCTTCAGTAGCTTCTCAATTCCTGAGGCATCAATAGGACTGTTGCTTTGACCATTTTCACAGTAGGGGCATCTCCATGAGAAAGAGATTTAATATGAGGAGAGTTTAGAAAACATACAATTAAAAAAAAAAAGATACGAAAAATTGAATACATATTTAATGTTGAATTACAAGCTTTGCTTTTGTTGTTAGTATCACTGACAAGGAGAGCCCCCTAATGTATTCATAGCTTTGTGCTTGCAGTTGCCTTGTATTCATCTGCTCTCTGTCTTTCATGTGGGTTTTCTTTTTTGCATATGATTTTTTATTTCCTTTGCAGACTTCCATGAAGTTTGCCCTGCAGCTACAATATCAGAGGGACTGTGCCTTTACTTTGTTGTTTTCAATTTCAATCCTTATTAAAAAGCCAAATCCAAGAGTATTGCAAAGCATGAATTTGCTTTCAAATTATTGTTTGAAATGTTTCTTGCTCTTTCTCAGTACAGTGCTGTTGTGTGCATTAACCATTTCACATGAAAGTACAGCTTTATATCACCATCACATCTCTGAATTTTTTTTTGGTGTATCTATACAAAATCATAAATCTAAGAACAATGAGCAAATGTCCCAGGCATATTTGATTTGATTCTAGTAGGTTGTTTTTTGGAGTGAAACAGCTCAGTGTGCTGAAGCAAATACCTGGAGGTTGTGCTGATGGTAATAGAGCTCAGTGTCATGAGATGCATTAAAGCAGATATTCAAGTGTTCCTATGTTCCAGTGTGCAGGTACTATTGTTGGAGGAGAATGTGTGTTGCTTGATCATAAATATATGCTCATAAATATTTATGGAAATCTAGAGAGAATGAAGGGTCTTGGCCAGTGTCATTTTGGAAGAAAGTAAGACAAAGTTCTCTGACAGGCTATATTGTATTATAACAACCATTTGGAGCTTCACACAAGAGCCGATTTTCTGGTAGAGATGAATGAATGAGAAGACTTTAGGTGAGATAAATCCAGTTTATCAGATTGAGTAACAGTTCATTAGATGGATAGCCCTGACTTTATGTTTCTTCTCTATATAGATACTGCCAGAGCAAAGAAAAACATATATATGTAATACTCATCACTGTGTATAGTTTGGAGTGTTATCAGTTTTAAAATATAAATATCATGATAAAGAGGGCTGTATCCAGGATGAAAGATAAATTATGGGTTTGTTTAGTGTTGAAAACTGTGAGTGAAAAGAAAATATAAGTGATGTTAATAACATCAGAAGTGTTATAAGTTAATATAAGAATTTAGACAACTCAATTCCAATTAAACATTGATAAATTTATTAAGCAAGCGATAATAAAGCAAACAGCGCTGGGTGGCCTGGGGGGCAATTGCCTCGCCCGAGACACACACTGAAAATGTAGTAAATGTTCCTTTTTATACATTTCCAAGTCCCGAGTGTTGAATGCGGCTGCGTTGAGGCTTGAGTTCGTGGTTCATTGCTAAGTGGTCATCTGGGATTTGTCAAAGATGAAAGCTGCAGTTCTTATCAGCTGTAAATTTTACCAATACTGATACTTGTTTGTTTAGCAAGATGTCTGCAATTATTTTCACTGACAGTTGCTTAATTAACAGGATGTCCATGAAACTTATCTTGTTGAATTATAACAAAAGTTCCTTATTCCCTCATACACATAAGATTTTATGAACAAAGTTAACAATCTATTACAAGAAGTGGGTTTAAATGTTTGCTTTTAAAAAATGTATTGCAAAACAAAAAGAGATCAAAACCTCTAAAGGTGTTACATGATAGTTTGAAGAGCAGCATGTTTTTGTTACTTACTCCAGAATTTTTACAAATATTTGAGAAACAATGGCATGAGTAGAATGGCAAGTCTTAAAGTCACTTTCACTTAAAAAACCTCAACTTTTGCAGGATACCTCAAAAGTAGGGAGAAAATCCCCACCCCAATCCTTTCAACTTATAATTGGAAACTGTAAATTAGCAAGTCTAATGAAGTAACAAGGAAAGTCCTGTTGTAATAGTCTATATATAGAAAAAATATAACTGCCTTCTCTCACATGGCACCTTCTGCCATGAAAGAATGTGACCGCCATGTGTTCACAATTGGGATTCAAGTGTTTCTTAAAATGAAACTGTCAGTTTGAGAAAGAAAAAATAACACATGCAGGTAGGGCACTGCAGGAAGGCCAAATGTGGTCTGGACCCCATATTTACATAGTAGATTCATAATCCGTGTAGAAATGTGAATTCATTCCCTTCTGGGGGGAAAAAAAGGGACATGCAGGAGCCAGCTCATGATGATTTGAGTCAGTGACTGTGTGGTTATAGTCCCTGTGACATCAATCGCATCCCTCTTCTCTACTGTGAGTCCTAATGGGATTTTTTCCTAATCTCTGCATGCCAAAAGGATTGTGTTTGAAGAACATAAAGGGCAATAGAAATCTTCCCCAAAATTTCTCTTCTCCTAAAACATAAGAAGTGTTGTTTTTCCTGAAGAAACAGCATTTTCATCACCTTTTTAAGTCTTAAAGGGGGAGCTGTGATGAGTTAATCTGGTCAGTTGGGTTACATTTCCTCTGGGAACTCTGATGCTGTTGCTGACACAGAAATCCTGGAAAGTCATGGTAGCAGAAAATCCTTGGTCTCTTTTTCAGCTCTAGATTGCTAGCTGGGAGGTGTCAGCATTACTGTCCTTGTAGAGAGGCCCTGGAGTCAACCTTGTTCTGGATCCTTAGACTGCCAGTATTTCCTAATGACTACACTGACAGGGAGTGGACTCCAGGGCAACAAAACCAGCATGCAGAGCAGTAACACTCCCACTGGCCACAGCTACACCCTGTACACTCCCTGGCTGCACCAGTTTGGGGTTTTTTTTTCTCTAAACATCCTGCTGATCTTAGAGGAGCAACTGAAAAAAAGTTATTAATGAACTAGAGGCAAAATTTCTGCCCGCACTAACTTGGAGCAAAATTCCACATTAATAGGTAGGTAAATGTGTGTTGTCAGTGTGTGGCAATGACACCTTCCTACTTTACTCAGGCTTCGTGTTTTTCAGAGTGGCAAAAGATGCACTGTAAACATTCGGCCATTAGATTTAGCTTCGGGAAACACATCAACATCTCCTTCTTTTTCCTTTGCAGCCTGTCACTGTCACATCAATGGCTCCTTCTCAGAGATCTGTGACTCTCGGACAGGCCAGTGCGAGTGTAAAGCCAATGTAATTGGGCGCCGCTGTGACATCTGCAAAGTGAGTGACAAGTGGTATTTCCTTTCAGCTTTCTTCCATGTTTGTCTTAACTAAATGTCGTTTGGTTTCTGTATAAGGGGTTTTTTTTGTTGTTCATTATTCCCTTAAAGAACATATATGGATTGTTCTTATGTTGAGAAAGGTGGATGGTTGCTTTTTAAATGTTTTCTAATGGTTTTCTAGAACAAAACATGGAACATTGGATTTACATGCAATGAATGTATTCTAAGCCTCACTGTACATATAAGTACATTTGTATACATGGTATATACACTTTATATTCTGAATGTTTGATATAAATAAATTAGTTAAAAATAGTACATCTTTGGGAGTTAACCCCTGTATGAAGAAAGTTGCAAAATGTCTGATAGCATCTGATTTAAAAAAAAAAAAAAGTAGGATACTAGTTTAGTTCTACTGTGAATGTTCTGCTTTTATGTTTTTTTCTTAGAGTTTCTTCTTGTTTTGTCCAAACAATGTGTTATTTTTTTGTGAAAGTGTCTTTTGCCTTGACTTTGTTTTCCTGTCTCATAAATCACTGGAGAAAAATATTGTTTCATAAACTTTCACAGAATTGTCTTCAGGCAGCTAAGGAATATGTTTCAGCTGGCTGCACGTTTCTCTAGCTCAGCCTAAGGACCCATGGATTAGGTCTGTGTCCTCAGAATACCTTCACCTGTGTGTAATTTAAAGCACATAAATAGTTCTGCAGAAATCAAAAGGATCATTTTCACCCATTAAAGTTATGTAATTTCTGAAGTGTTTGCTCATACTGTATTTTCAACAGTATTTAAAGAGTCTGTTCAAAGAAAAATTGCTGGTACCAATGAATTTGCAGATTGCATAATGTACCCAGCAAATAGCTCAAGCTTATTAATAGAATACTGGCGATTAATTAGAATTAATCTTTGTTTACTACTATGTTTACTCCTATCTTTATTCCTGTACACTCTTAGGTCATGTAGTTTTCTTATCTTTACTTTCTAACAGTGTTTACTTTTCATTCTTGAAGCCTAGCTACTTCTGGGCCCCAGAAAAGCTGTTTTGTATACCCTGTGGCTGCAGTGCTTTAGGATCTGTGTCACTGCAATGTGATATGTTGGGAAGATGCATCTGCAAACCAGGATTCATGGGCAGACGCTGTGATATAAGCAGACAGGTGCCTAAATTGAAGGAAAATGCAGGAAGCAGTCAGCAGATTCGAGTACCCCCTCGGAGATGGGGTGCCAGCAGTGCCAGTGGGTGCCCACGAGGTGCTTACCGGCCTGAGACTCTGGTAATGAGAAAATGTGTGCATTGCATGGGCTGAAGTCTCATATTTATTTGCTTGTGTTTGGAGCTCACATAGATTGGAGTTTTTTTAATTCTAAATATGCATGATACAATAGAAGAAATTCTTGAGAAACAGAGAGGCTCAGAAGACAGCAGGGAACCTTTTAGGATGCTTCCCTAATCCTAGGGCTTCTCATTGTGCAAATTCAGTGAGAAATCAAATACCAGAATAAGTCCCAAACCAGCACCATTAGCAGCTGTATACAGAAAATGCATGGGAGATATACATAAATCAATGGAATCAGTGGGATTTTCCTGGCTTTTGACAGCATAAGTCTTCCATTTCTGACAATTCAAGAATCAGCAGCTTACGGAGTTTGCAAGAAGGATCAGCCCTAGAGGCAAAGAGTTAAGATCTAATTTTAAAATGTCAAACATAACTGGTGTTAAATGCTCTCATTAGTGAATATGACCAGTTATCTGAGCCGTTTTTAACTTGGTGCAGTGCCAGTAATTTGAATGCAATGCCCAGAATAACAGGAGTGTTCGTTGCTTATCACATATCAACAAAGCAACTTATTTCCTAAAATATAGTAATTATGATGCAACTGCTTCTAACAGAGCAATGTTTCAGAAATGTTGTTTTTTCTCCCTGCAATGCAAACCCTCCACGCTTATCACACCCTGTCTGAAAAATACCTGGCAGTGTTTTTCCTCCTCAGCTACACTCTGGGACCCATGCTGTATTCATCCATATAGATTCCCTTGGAGAAATGAGCTTTTATCCACTACACATGCATTAGATTACTGTGTTGCCCACAAAAACACTCATCATACACTGATGGGGACAAAATACAATAACATAATCAGAAAATTCATTGTACTTCCTCACTGTAATCCAGGATTTTATCTCTTGTTCAGTAACTGTGATTCTTAGAATTTCTGTGTGTAGATAAGCTTCGCTGAGGACTTAACTAGGGGGTCCATCTTGAGGCTTGCATGACTTACCAAAATGTCTTTGTGCAGAACTCCTCACAGAATACAACTCATCATGCTAGTGATCTTTCCTAACTTAATGTAGTGGGGAGTGCCAGTATCAGACTTCTTCTGACTTTCACCCTTTTAAACAGAATTTATTAGATTCTATCAAACTTTACATTGAGAACTAAGATGCATGCTGTGCATTGGTTACTTCACTGCATTAATCTGAATGTCTGTCCTGAGATTGTGCATTTTCACATTTCTGTGTTTCTTTGTGTGTAAAAGAAATTTTAGAGATAGTCATATGTTTAATTGAACCTTGGAGTGTACTTGTAAGAGTCTGAGTATTTCTTTCTCTCTGATAAACTATATTTTGTCATACAGAAATTTGCAAAATATTTCAATATAGAATTTGAAAATTAAAATCAATTTAATTCTTTACTACATGTATAATCAAGTATTTACTTAGGTTCATATGGTTCTTTAGGCCAAATTCTGATCATAGGTGTGGTCCTGTATTCTGATACCTATCAGCAGATTCTCTGTGTGGCTGTGGAACTTCAGTATTAACCTCATATATCAGGTTCCGGGATTTCTCCATGGAAAGCTTCTGAAGCCTCTGAGAAAGCCCATACAAGAGGTTAGGGGTTCCAATATGGAACAAATCCATGTAAAATGTAAATCATCCAATCATTAAGGTTAGGAAAGACCTCCAAGGTTATTAAGTCCAATCTTGCATCACCACCTTGTCAACTAGGCATAGCACTAAGTGCCATGTCCAGTCATTTCTTGAACACCGCTGGTGCGGTGACCCCAACACCTCCCTGGACAGCCTGTTCCAATGCCTGACCACCCTTTCAGTGAAGAAATTGTTCCTGGTGTCCAACCTGAGCCTCCTTTGGCACTACTTGAAGCTATGTCCACTTGTCCTGTTGTCAGTTGCCTGGGAGAAGAGACTGACCCCTACCTTGCTACAACCTCCTTTCAGGTAGTTGTAGAGATCAGAAAGGTCTTCCACTAGCATCCTTTTCTTCAAGCTAAACAACCCCAGTTCCATCAGCCACTCCTCATATGACTTATTCTCTAGACCCTTCACCAGTTCTGTTGCCCTTCTCTGAACAAGCTCCAGCGTTCCAATTTCTTTCTTGCAATGGGGGGCCCAGATCTGGAGGCAGTACTCAAGGTGCAGCCTCACCAGTGCTGAGTGCTGAGGGACAATCACTTCCCTAGTCAAAGTCGGTGCAGCTCCACTGATTTGAAAAATCTACTGATTTATGGTAGGCAAAAATCTAACACCTTGTGCCTGGATCACACAGTAGTACATTATAAAGCAATTATTTTCACTTTGTTCCATTTATATTCATTAGCAGTGATCTTTTTTAATAGATCGTTTTTAACTTTTTGTTTTTCTAGCACAGTCTCTGATAGATTTTATTCTTAAATGTTGTAATATCAATTTCAAGTGAAGTTATTATTATGATTTGGATTTCAGATTTCTTTAAAAATCATCATGCTTGAAAAAAAGGTAGAGAAGTACTCCCATTTTAAAGCAGTGCAGCTCAAGACTGAGTTCAGACTCTGAATATCAAGTATGGTTTGCTCCTAGGAGCCTCTGTTGGCTGGTGCAGTGAAACCAAGGTCTGTTGGTTGAAAGCTTTGTGCAGAACTCCAGATTACAGTAGATAAATGAGCATGTGTCTTCCCCTCTCTACAAGTATTTTGCATTCCACTAGTGAAGCTGGGGAAATTTATTACTGTAGTTGATAATATCTACTCTGGTTCTGTAGAAACTTTGTATTAATCATTGCAAAAAAGAAAGTAAAGAAAGAAAAGAGAAACAAAGGCCTGATACAAAGATAGAGGTTTTTATCTTAAAAATAGATAATTCCCATTACTTATTTGTATTGTATACAAATACGTGATATCTGTTCTTCTGAAGTTATTCCTATATATCATTCAAAATAAATGCCCTTGAGTTACAGAATACAGTATACAGACATTGCCCCTGCTCAGAGGAGATAATATCTAGTTTTTCTAAGGCTTTCCAGTTGGATCAATCTCCATTCATAGCTAAGAATTTGAATTCACTCTCTTAGCAGCAAACCATACCCGACAAACTCTTTCAACCAGACACAGGGTATGTATACGGTACTCACATACATTCTGTTCCATGTGAAAATTGTACTTATGGGAACACAGCCTCATAAGCAATGCATTACACTTGTAGAACATTCTATACAGCATCAGGTAACATTATATAATCTTTATTCTTTCTCATTATGCAGAGCATTTAGTGTCCAGGGTTTTACCACTACAATTCAATTTTTTAAGATTAGTATTTCAGTGACAAAGGGGAAAGATCTCCCTACGCACTCAGCTCTTCCTCTTTTCTCCTGGTAATCATTCTGTGTACTATCTGCTCTTCCTCTCTCTGTGGCAGCCTGAAACATTTGGCTTACAGTCTTCAAGAGGATGTGTTCCCTGCAACTGCAACTCTTTTGGTTCCAAGTCCTTTGACTGTGATGGAGATGGACAGTGTTATTGCCAGCCTGGAGTGACAGGAAAGAAGTGTGACCGCTGTGCACATGGATTTTACAACTTTGAAGAGGGAGGCTGTACTCGTATGTAAATTTTTTGCACCTAAGTGCAGATTTATTTGTTTGTTTGTTTGTTTGTTTATTCCTAAGATTCTAGTTTGGCTGGGTTTGGATTGCCTAACAAATTTTCTTGACAGCTAGGTACATTCATGGACAACCTTGTAAATCAGTCAGTTGGCAAGGATGATGATTGGCAAGAACAAAAGACACGAGTAATTTCTGCCATTTTATGGTCAGTTTATGGCTAATCTACTATGTTTAGAAGGAACTAGGATGTCTTTTACTCCAAGTACTGTCTGCCAAAAAAATTCTCTGAATTTCCTATAATTTAATTATGTTAAGGATATCACAGAGGTCTGATTAAAATTCTTGCCAAATCACATCAGCTTGAAGGGAAAACAAAAACAAAAACACAACCTCCCTTTGCTTCTAGTTTTGTCCAAAATCTTTTTTATTAATGCAGTCCTTTTCTGAATAGTAATATTTACATTCTTGCTTCCTTGTATACTTTTTGTGTCCAATAATATCTTCAGGTAAATCTGTCTGCTATGTCCCTTGTGTAAACACACAAAAAGTCTGCTTTTCTAGATGCTGAAACTCTAGCATTAGACATAAATACATTCAGCCACTTCTTTACATTTATTTTTTCCTTTTTGGACATTAGGTCAAAAACTGAAATGCATGCTTCCTATCCCTGAAGTAGTACAGATTGCTATGTTAAAAAGAACCTAATCGATAGGTTTCTTCACAGGGAAATATCCTTTTTTGCTAGTAGAACTGTGTTTTTAAAGTCTCACAGACTCATTTAGGTGTGCTCACAGGAGACACAGCTGGTTATCTAGTGTGAGTGACTGCTGGAATGCCAGAATGCTGCTATTATTCTTCAGGCATAAACTGTATCCTTCTCCAAAGCAGAAATCACCATGTCCAGTAATCTGTTCTTCCTCCTTTCCTATCCAGAATGGCAGCAGAAGAAGCAAGACTAGCTCTCTGCCATTTTTTATTCCCTTTTTTTATGGAAGGAGCATCAAGGCCTTGAGACTCACATTTGTGCAGCAAATTTCAGTTTTAGCTGTAATTTGCATAAACCTTGAAACAGGCTGGATTGTAGATTATGTTTGAAAACGTTGTTCTATTATTGTTTCCGCTGTTCAAAAGGGGAACAGCCTTGAAAAGCACAAACACATTGGCACCTTAGGAAAGGGAAAGATTGGTTCCCAGGCTCACTGATGAAAAGAGCTTGAAATAAAATGCAAATGATAACTGCAGTCCTAAAGCCTCTAGCATGTATACAGAGGGGGAAAAATACTATAGTTTATCTTTATGGTTAGCCTCTTATTCAAACATTTCACAGTTTAAAAGTACATCACTGTTGTAAACTTCATACAGTCAGGGAAGGAAAATGAGAGGGCTATTAATAAGATTTCACATTAAAATTATAATTGCTTTCTTGGCAAACTTTGAAATGACAGAGTAAATCCATGCAACATTTTAAATAGAAATGTATCAGCTTGTGATCATCAAATGTTTAAAATAACAGCAACAGCTAAAGATATTCAGAACATTCAGATTTTTAAAAGTTCCTAAGTAAATAGAACAGATGGAGAGGAATTCTGTTTTCAACATGCTATTTTCCCCTACTTATTTTTAGCAGGCTTCTTATGTATTCCTTCAAATGACAAAAAATAAGGAATTAAATTATGAATCACAAAGAAAATCAGAAATTTAATAAAATATATCAAAACGTGCTAGAAAGAAAAGTACAGAAAAATTATTTCCATTGTGACAGTTAAGTATCACATAAAATATTGGACCCCTTTTATCTAGCATTTATCCAGAAGGAATATAATTTGATTTTTTTCTTCTGCAACAAAAACCCATAAATCATAAAATAAATCCTAAAGCATCGTCAGTGTTGACATTCTATCAGCAAAGATACAAAAGAGATTTCTATTTCACTATTGCTTGCAACAAATGTGTTGTACTTTTTGCCTCCTTTTTTATTATTTTTATATAATGATAAAAGTAAAAATGAAAAAAAGACTGGTCTACCTTCTTCTTCCCCTCCATGTCTTTTAAGCAAAAATTCTGTAAGACCTGGAAGCCCATAGAAGAGCTGTCATGTGCAAAAGCCTCAGTCTACCAATAAGCTGTATTCTGAAGCATCTTCAAGCTTCAGTATGTCAAAAGGTTTGAAGTAGCATTCAACATATCCTGTTCTGGCACGATGGAGGCAAAACTTGCTATCTTCTTTGCAACAATTACTTTATTTTGAAAGCACTGATGGGGAAAAATAAAGGTCACTTCTTATTTGAACTATAGATATGGGTTCTATCTTTGCACATCTCTTGTTTTCTTGTTTAACTCTGAACTGAGGTATTTCATACAGTAAAGACAATGATTGTAATTGAAGTCCTCAGCAACAAGGTTAAGCTTTAAACACCCTAAGGAACAGATTACAGCTCAGAGAGTCGTAGTTTGCTTGTGATGCTTTTTCTCTGACCTCAGGGGTAATGTGGATGGTGGGTATAAAAAGAACCATACCAGTTCTGCTCCTTCAATCACTGAGGTGTCTTGTGCCCCATAACTACTTATCACTTACATACCTTGAATTTGTATTTTCCACCAATTAGTTGTTCACTTAATAATCATTTAAGACGGCTTCTGGAACAACTTTCAAACTCAAAGTATTTTTAATTTAATCTGAGATGAATCCCTGTTTCCCATGGAGAGGAAACATCAACTTGTTGCCATCCTCCCAGGGCAGAGGACATATAATCTGAGAAGGAATAGAAATGGAAAAAGAAACTGAAACACCTCTTTTGCCCTTTAAAAGAAGTCTCTTTAGAGCAGCAGAAATTTCAGCAGGTTGGCTCAGATTGGTATACAAGATGTTAAACACACCACAGTTCCCTACATAGATGGCTCAGGTGGCTTCTTGCAAGAGACAGCATGGGTCCAGAAATTATGCAGCAATACTGCAGCTATGTCATGAGAGTGCACAATCTCAGCAGTTTCTGCACTTTGGCAGTTGGTGCCTTTATTTTTCCCATTCTGTTCTCATTGGAGTTACTTCAACCTCAGTTAACCTGTGTTCCATTGCCACTGGTTTTGTTTTGTCTTGGTTTACCCTACCTTTCGTACCCCACTGTGTCCACAGATAACTGAGAGTTCCCTATACAGTAAAGGAATGATCCTAACCCTGTTGGGGTCTGCTCTCCAGGTGTCACACAAAGGGCTAATTTTTCCTCTGCTTTATTTTTTTTCTGTGTCTCATGAAGCCTGTGAGTGTTCACGTTTTGGTAATAACTGCGATCCCGTCAGTGGCCGCTGTATCTGCCCTCCCAATACTGTTGGAGAGATGTGTGACAAATGCGCGCCAAATTACTGGGGCCACAACATTGTCACTGGCTGCAAGGTGAGTGGATTTGTATTTTCTCTGTGTGGGTTACCTTTTTCACAGTGATTTATGGCTGGAACACAATTCTTGGTTTGTAAACCATGGTTTTTCTCTGCTTTTCAAGCTTTGGTTTCAGGCTGTGATGTAAATGTTGGTGATCCATTACCAGGCACTACAGATCCTTTGTCTCGGGTATGCACCCTGTAACACAAAACACCCTGTTGATTCTGATGTCACGCTGAGTCAGTGTCCTGCTTGAAACTGCTTTTGTTTTATTACAGCTGTATTTAAAGTTATTGAGGAGATTACCATGGTATTGAGCAATGTATATAGATGTATATTTACAAGTAATTGACAGCGCTTTTGTGGAACAAATTTACTTTATTCTTACTGATGATACCACTGTGAATTGGTACTCAAAGTTTGCATGAGTACAAATGGAAAGGCTTCCGTTAGTGCATAAAAGACATCAAGGAGAGAAAAAAAGAAACATCCACCCTAGTTGTAAATAGCTCTTTCTTCCTCTGTTCTGAAAGTGGTAATAAACCTTTTCCTTAGACTTTAAACCCTTTTATCACAATATTTGACACAGGGTTAAAAAAAATCTGAAGAGAAGGGAGATGAGGCAGAAAAACAATGATAGAACATCAAGGAGGCCATCAAAGCTTTTGTTAATGCCCTTAAGTTGAGGGCAGCAGTCTTTGGCTAAGGTTGAAAACTGGTGACAGTGGATATCGTGCAAAGTTCAAATGCCTTCTTCTCTCTTCTGTGCGAATTGATGATGAGGGATTTATAGTACTGCTACAATTCATAAAAAAACCTATATCATCTGAACACAGTCATACACCATTAATGCTTTTTCTTGAAAGGCTGTTTGTCTTGTAGCTCATGCTGCAGAACAGTTGTCAAGAATGATTTCCTTTTCGTATGTATAAAAAGCTCCTCTTGTGAAACCTCTGCTGTGCTGCTGTGATGTAGACTCTTGGCTTCTGAAACCAGCCTAATGAGGTTGAAGACCTCTGTTTGAGCTCTGGAATATATTCTCTAATTGTCCTTTATGTGCATGCACATCAGTATGACAGTTCCATGGCACCATCTAAATTAATAATGATCTATCAGCCCACATCTCTTTCAGTATGTTGCAGCTAATTTCTGCAAAGTAAGATGTGAATCTCCTGCTTGCAATTTTCGTAGAAGTTTTCCAAGGCTCTTTTAACTCAGGGATAGAGAGCATTGCATACAACTGCAAAAACAAACATAGCACCTGATGGCAATTTAGTTTTTGATATTGCACACCAAGCTATTTCAGAGTATGGCAAAGAATTTGCTTTCTAAGCTTTATGTTCACATATATCTTGTAGTACAAAGGTATTTCTGTCAGAAGGTTTTTTTTTTTAGGTTAGATAGCAGTCTAGCAGCCTAGCATTTAACCATTGGTTAAATAGTTCCTCTGGCATTCAGTAAAGATTGCATTTGAATGTTTCCTGTAAATATTCACCTTCTTTATATATGGTCTTTTTAGTTCAAACAAAAGGTGCTCTAAATAGTCATGTAATAAACAATTTTGCTTGGAAACTGAATTCCCATTTTCTTCTTCTCTTTTTCAGCTTTGTGTCTGTAATTTTAGCAAGTCTATCCATGTCAGTTACTGTGGTAACCTGTACTACTGGCACAGAGTTTGCTTCTGTAAGCTGAACTCCTCCATATGAGATTCTGGTCACGCCAGTGATTGCAGCCAATGTCCTGTGCTAACTTTGCAGTGCAGTCACAGTAATAGCACTGAGGGATTCTTCTGTGCCTTGGAACTCTGCAGTTTTCCCTGCTACTTAATTCTGTATTCAATATTTAGACCCCCTGGCAAATCACCTATTTCTATCCTTACCTGCCAGTGCAAGTCTCATTCCGTGAGCAAGTTTACTTCCCAGAATACTGCATGACTAAATCTCTAGCCCTTTCTGTGTAAACTGCTGTCATCGAGGAGTCTTTTTTGTACAAAGACACCTGTCTGATGGATGACTAATAAATATTGCACTAGATTCCTCTAGAACTACTAAACCGATTGCCCCTGAGCAATTCCAGTTTTAGGAAAGTGGTCTGAACATGCCTGCAAAGGATTTGCATACAAAATTCTTTATTCTAATGTCCTTGACACTTTTAAATTTATTTGGTTTACTGCCTAACTTATCAATGATAAGTCATATCTGTTAAGAAAAAAATGTATGGAAAAAACCCACTAGTATTATAAATGTATTTAGTCTATATGCTTGACCCTTGTTGAGTAAAAATTAATTACTATCCTTATAATATAGATATGTTACTTTTAGACACTGGAAATTCATTGCTGTACTTTATTTACAGATACCTGAAAGAGATGAATTGCTTTTTGGTTGGGTTTTGGTTTAGATTGTTTTTTTGGCGTTTTTTTTTGTTTTGTTTTGGGTTGGGTTTTTTTCAGAGCACAATTACAATTGTCTCCTTGTTTCTCTCCTTTTTAGCCCTGCGACTGCAGCCTTGTTGGAGCCCTAAGTTCTCAGTGTGACTTAAATACAGGCTGTTGCTTCTGCCGCCCTGAATTCTCTGGGGATAAATGCACTGAGTGCAGGTTGGGCTACTGGAATTATCCGCATTGTGTTGCTTGTCAGTGCTTTCTGGCTGGGACTGATCCACAGAGCTGTGATACAGAGGGGAAGTGCTCATGCATCAATCATACCGGCCAATGCAGCTGCAAGGTAGGGCAAGGAAGGTTGTAAACTGATTTTATAGCTGCTGAGAAGTGTATTTCAAAATTTACTGACCTTTGTACTTACTTATTCCAGCAATACATGCAGACAAATCTCCTGGTTTTCCCAGTGCATTTGCTAACTGCTGTGGGAGGAGTCCAACACAAAGAAAGACTTAAGTGCTTGTCAGTTGCTTTTTCACATATAGACACTTGCCAGGATAACACCCTCTTAAGCTTTTTTCTTAGTTTGAATTTCTTTCTGTTCTTAGAGAACCGTTGCCAGTTTATCCCCATAATAACAATTCTTGTTCAGATATTGGGCAAAATAAGAGCAAACACATCAGTAATCACAGTATGCCACAATGCTGGTTCAAAGTACATTGTCTTAGAGGGAGTCATTATTCATAATTTCATTAGTAGAGCTCACTGCAGTAGTATCTCTTCTGAGTAGACTGCATCCAGTTCAGGATCACTAACAAAAAGACTTTTGGCATCACCATCCACAGTATTCGTATTTGGAATTGTTCTTGGAAGAACAGCACACTTAGGTGGTTTGAAAATAGACTGGATTGATGGCTTAAAGGTGGTTTGACATGCAGTTGGTAGCCAACCTGCAGAGTACCCCAGAGCCAATACCTTCATTAGCACCACAGATGACAGTATTCATGATTAGCACATTTGAGAATATTGCTGATTTGAAAGAGGTAGAAAGTTGACATACTGAACAGTAGAATTATAGTCTAGAGGATACTTGAAAAGCTTGATGACTGGGAAAATGGAAAGGTCATGAATTGGTGAGGAATGACCTCAAGAATCAGTACAGCTTGGGAGGAAAAAGTCTAAGTGGTAATCCTGCTGAAAAGCACAATATAAACCAACCCTCTCCTTGTAAATCCTGCCTACTGAGCTGGATGCATTGAGCATACTGGCCAAACTGACACAAAGAGCATGACCACCAGAAGAAAATCTTTATCTACTCAGTGCTCTACTCTTTACTCAGTGTTGGTAAGACTGCACTTGGAAATGGTGTCCAGTTTTAGGACCTGATTCAAAAGTATGGTTGAGAAATTGGAGAGGACCCAGAACGCGCTATAAAGAGTCTTACAGTAGATGATCTGTGAGGATGTATTGAGAGCTGGACTCTCTTAGAGTGAAAAAAGAGGATAAGAAGAGGAAATGCAATTGCAGCCCTTCAAAGAGTAGTTGATGGAGTCAAGTTCTTTCTTATGGTGACAAAAGATGTAACAAGAGATGGCAGTTGCAAATGGCAGCTTGGGAATTTTGAGTTGGACATTAGGTAAGAAAAAAATCAGAGTTATGCAGCACTGGAAGAGATTATCCGTTCTTGGAGATTTTCAAGAAATAACTAGAAAGAGGCATGGGTAACCTGATCTAGTATTGGTAATAGTTCCACTTCAAGGAGGAGGCTTTTAAAAGTGACCTCCAGAGATTCCTCCTGTGACTTGGATTCATTTAATAATACTGAATGAAGTTAGTGTTTTTTCCTCAGAATTTATATCTAAGGTTAAACTTAAATCTAGCATCGGTTAACATTTTGTGTAACTTTTTGAAAGAGTTATATATTGAAGAAACTAGACTTTTAGAAAATGGTAATCATTCCCATTTAAATCTGCTGTTACAGCTGCAGAAATGAGCTTTCAAAGGCTCAGGAGCCTCATTGTCAACTCTGACAAAAAGCAGCAAAATCTAAGCTAAATACAGTGTAGGCACATTTGTTGATAGAGTTACATGTGGAAATGAGGGTTAAAAATGGTAAATCCTGAGGGATAATGTTGGTTTCCTATATAAGCTGTGGAAAGTTTAATTTGTTTTTTAGATTGTCTTCTTCACATTACTCTCAAGAGGAAAAAAAAAAAGGGGGTGTGTGGGGGAAAAGCCAACCAGTACTTTCATATTGGTGATTTTCTTTTCTTTTTAAATACCTTGGTCTCTGTATGAAAATGGTTTCAAAAGGCTCTGAATAAATTACTGTGTATCTCCCCTATCTGGAATAGCTTTTTATTTGGACTAATTGAAAAATGAAAATAAAAGCATTGACATTACAACAGTGAAACATTTCAGCCTTGTTAATACTGTTCAATGATGTGGAAAACAATCATGAAGAGGGGAAAGCTTTTCTCTACAGAATTTCCATTAAAATACATTTCTCAGCAAGAACATTTAGTGCTGTACCTTAAATATCCGAACATGTCAATGCTAATTCCTATTAAGAAGGCTTGATTAACACAGGCAATTTCAGAACAACTTATTTTTCTTATCTTATCAATCAGTTGTTGAGCGTGTCATGCCCAAAGTGCCATTTAATTTTTCTGTGCTTACAAATGTCAGTGTGAAGCCAGCAACCATTGCTCAGAGCTACTCAGTGTATACAAATGCAAATGCCTTAATTACAATAATTACATATGTTTACATACACACGTGATAAGAAACTGGAAAGTTCCTTGAATATTTCTGAACCCTTGTTATTATTTCTTTCTTCACCCTGTTATTATCATCACTGCATGATTTTCTTTTTCTATTGCTACCTTAAAGTAAAATATGCTTCCGCCCCCCCGTTATTTTTTTACCCTTTTTTAAACATTCTCTCTCTTCCAGGTTAATGTGGAAGGTGTCCACTGTGACAGGTGCATGTCTGGTACATTTGGTCTCTCTGCCAGAAACCCACTTGGCTGCAGCAGTTGCTACTGCTTTGGCCTCACTACACAGTGCAGTGAAGCAAGGGGGCTGATCCGTGTGTGGGTGAGTAGGAAACTGCTGAGCCATGTAATGCGATAATGTTGTTTCCTGCTGGCATCTTTTAGTCAGGCACTGAGAGGTAGCTAGAAAATGGTCAAACATTTAAGCAATCATTTTCCTCTTTATACTTTGAGAGGTGGTGAGAGCGATATGTTCCATTAGACAATCAGGGTCAAGACATTAAAAGTAAATAAGCAGATAAGAAAATGAGTGATAGGATAGCTGATGTCAAGCCAAAGTAAAGCTATTAAGCCCCAAGAAAGGGCAAGCTAGTCGTGCGGGGAAATTACGCAGTACAATGCATTGCAACATAATCCCTGGTACATGATATGCAGTTTACCCAGGTGTATTCAAGGGTCACAAATGCTTGTTGTCCTGCATAAATTTCCCATAGTTCAATTAATCTGTTTATTTTCATTGTTGGTTTTGCTGTTTTGGTGTTGTTTGGTTTTGTTTTGTTGATTTTTATTTCTGGGGTTTTTTTTAATTAAAAAAAAAAAGCTTATTGAAGCTGTATTTAAATTCAAGAATGGAAGGGTATAATTCATCAAAGCAAACGAAAAGCTCTCCACTTGTTTGTAGGAGAGGGCCTTGAGGCCTATGCTGAACTGACAAATAAGACAGACTGGGTGTCTCCATTTATGTGTACAACAAGCACAAAATACACATTGAGACTGCTGCTGTCTGTCACTGCTGTGCCAGCTCCTCAGTTACATTCTGGAGGAGTGATTTCTAACGGAAAAAGCTCAGTTCTGTCCCCATGTACAATCAGCCATATCCCTGCTCAAAAACACGTTGGTCATAGAAGGAATGTCTGACTAGTGCAAATCAGCCAAAGCCCCAGACTTGTCAAGTACAAGCAACAGTTGGATAAGGAAACTTAAGGCTGAAATCAATTTAATGTTTCTTGCTTAATGTAATATGAATACAATGTATTCTCCCCTTCATTGTCCAATCCACTAGCACCTCTTTCTCCTCCCAGTGGGTGAAGTGATTTATTATGGTCTGACCCAGTTATTTCTGTTTTGCCCATCATATACTACTAGACTGGAGATGGAAGGTTGTAGAAGACTGGCAAATTATAAAATTTAATTAAGTTCCATGACAGCAGCAGTTCTGGATAATTGTGCTTTGACCTTTGTGGCAGCACAAACCATAAACAGTTTAAACCTGATTATTTTGTTTCTCTTGATTAACTTCCTTTTATATTTATGCTCATATCTAAAGGAGAGTATGATTATGTCTCATCTAGTTTTTGGTGTTCTGTGCTCTGCCAACTGGTAGTGGCTATTTCAGATACTTTCAGGTGCTTCAAGTGGCATTACACTTGTTTAAACAAGCAAATTCTGTCGTATATGACAATAAGGCATGGCACATCTGAAATTCAAATGTGTTGACCCCTTTCTTGATGTCTAAAGTATTAAATAGTAAAGTACAGTTGTTCTAGGAGCTCAGTAAATTTCACTTAGGGCTAGCAATGTTAGGAATGCTTCCATGTCTGATCAGTCCATAGGTGCTGCTATAAATGGAAATACCAAGATACTGGAAGTATAGTACAGGACTTAGCTGATTCCTCATTACCTGGCTCCTGTCTCATGACCAGCCTATTGATGGGATGACTCTTAGAGATATGACTCTGCATTTGTTTTCTTTGTTTTCCTCACTCTTTGGGAGAAGCAATTTTCATACCAGCCCTTTAAATCTGTTCACACACTCCCTGGGATACTTCCATTGGCACAGAGTTACTAAGACTCTAATTACAGTTTTTGATCAGAATAATGATTTCAATGTAATGCTATTGAGACTCTGCCAACAAGTCTAAGAAAATTATAAGCATCTAAGTGGCATCCTTGAATTTTTCATTAAATCTGAATTTAGAGTTACAGAAACCCTCACTGAGCCCTCACTCTCTGCATATTGCCTGGAAAATGTTTAGCTTTGAATATTGCACAGAAGTGTCAAGGGATCAGGCACTGTGTTCCTCAGCCCAGCAATGTATAATGAGTGGGGATGAGAACTCTGCTTCTGTGTAAGGTACATTTCTCACAATCTGAACAGAAGAGGCTGGAGACTGCAATATGACTATGAAAATCACTCTGATAAAATTCATGGAATCACTTGCTGATTAAACTGTTTTAACCAATGCTACTACATTTTTTGTTAACATGAGGACAAGATGCAAAAGGCTCAAGAGGAAAGTCATTATTAGCACTGTTTATACCCGAAGGAGTAGTAAGACTGCTTTGTGACAAATTGCTCATGACTTGAAATGAAATTACCTAGAAATAATTTTTTAAAGAGGTAGAATTTAAAGACTAACAATTCATGAGGGAAAAAAGAGTTCATTTTCTTCTCAATTTTTTTGACTATGCATAGGTGACCTTGAAGCCAGAGCAAATGATTCTGCCACTGGTGGATGAAAAGCTTCAGCGCAGCACTCTTTCAGGGATTGCATTCCAGCCTCCTGAAATAGTGGCAAATATAGAACAGGTGATGCAGGATCTTCGGTCAGAACCTGTTTACTGGAGACTTCCAGAGCAGTTTGAGGGTCGAAAGGTAAACCTAAAATTCCACAGAATACTGACAGGGATTTCCTTTTTTTAGTCTTATATTTCTAGTTTCCAGTGCCTTTTTTCCCCTTCCAATGAGCATGTCATCACACAGGGGAAGGTACTTCAAAAGAAAATAAATGCTATTCCATTATTAAAAATTATTTGCTCTGTTATCACAGAAATTCATAAAGTAACATGAACAATATTTAACATAGATATTAATATGTAATATTTTTCCACAGGATAGATTTTCTCATTAAAATGTTATTTGAAAAATAAACAGCATAAAATTTAATACAACTCTCTTGCAATTTTATGTTTATCTCAATTTTAAACTAAAAATGTCTGACCTTTGTTAGTTACATAGGAGAAAATGATTGAAATAACCATCCTTTTGGATGGTGTTATAAACCTCTGTGATGATTTATTTTGCACTTTTGATACTTCTTGGTTTGGCTTGGGAAGTTTTAAATGCTTCTTTCCTTAAAAACAAATTTTGGGGAACACCAACACACATATGAAGAAATAGATAACATAATGTTTTTAGTATAGTACAATAACAAATTGTTGATGGTTGTTTTTGAACACAGCCCTTTTCCCCAGATAGCTCCACAAGCATGTATTGCTATTTTTTACCATGTACGCATTCATCAGGCTGCACATGGGTGCAGAGTGCATCTAGCTACTTCCCAGGAATTTATTTCTATATAACTGAAAATTAAGCTTTCGTTTTGTGCATTCTTAGCTGACTGCTTATGGAGGGAAACTGAAATATGCCATCTACTTTGAAGCACGAGAAGAGACAGGTTTTACTACTTACTATCCACAAGTCATCATAAGAGGCGGGCCTCCTACTCGTACAAGAATTATTGTCCGGCATATGGCTGCTCCTCTGATTGGGCAGCTAACAAGGCATGAGATAGAGATGACAGAGGTAAACCATATTTCCATCTGCTTTTTTTACTCCAAAGCTTAAATACCCCATTCATTTGAATACTGTTAATAATCTGATTTTGCATTTCTGTCTTTCAGCATGAATGGGAATATTATGGCGATGACCAAAGAGTCAGAAACACTGTGCGCTGGGAATATTATCGTGATGACTCAGGTATCAACAGGACAATGTCTCAGACAGATTTCACCTGGAAGCCTTATGGAGATGACTCAAGACCAAGTAGAGCTGTATCCCGGGAAGACTTCATGAATGTGTTGTATGATGTTCATTACATTCTTATTAAGGCAACTCATGGCAATATCATGAGGCAGAGCAGGTAACTATTTCATGCAGTGGTCTGAAGTAGTGCAGTAGTTACAGATAACCTTGTAGACCTTCCAGCTATTCCCAACAGGATTTGTATTCATAACATCAACTATAAGCCATTGCTGAGAAGAAAGAACAGAAGTAGTTAGCGTTCATCGTGGCAGAAGACACAGGAGAGGGTAGTTTAATTCAATAGAAAATTTAAATACAATAGGCAAATGAAATCTCTATTTTCAGGTTCCTATAGCAAAAAACACTTGTAAGCACACACATTCTGAAACAATTCGGGGTATTTTTTGAATAAATGTCTATTTTATGAAAACATGATGCTGTAACTAAATAGAAGTGTTAGTATACAAAGGATTTTTCTCCTGCAAGTGGGAAATAGAATATGTTTGGGTCAAATATACTCAACATCTTGTGTTCAACCTATTAGTTAATAAGTTAAATGAGGAAATAAAGCTAATAATAAATTTGGAGTGGACAACAGACATCAAGATGACTGGAACAGTACAAAAATCCGCTGCAGTCTAAAGGTCAGCTATAAGATTTTACACTCGAAGTAGCAGTCAATTGAACAAACAAGGGACAACTGCTTAGTTTCCTATCCTTTGAAGAGGAGTCTGCTGTTTACAATAGATCACCAGTGAACATGATTCAGTAATGATATTTTTGTTAAGAAATCCTATTACTCTATCTACCTGCATAAACAGATATGGCCTGCAAAATTAAAAAACAAACAAAACCAAAACAAAACCAAAGAAAATCAATCCATTAAAAAAAAACCTAAACAAACAAACAAACAAACAAAACCAAAACACTAACCTCTTTTACTTCCCCCCACACAAATAAAGCCTAAGCATCAAGTTCTTGTTAATGGAATTCAAGAAAAAATTTAACGTGTTCAGAAGATCTCAGTGAACATCATCACAGGTTGAAAAACATGACCTGTGAGAGAAGATGTAAAGAACCAGATATGTTTAGAAACTAAAAATTGCCTTAACATGCTTAAAATGTCACAGAGAAAAAGAGAAGAATGTTGCCATGGTGGGGAAGTCAAAAACAAAAATGAACTTAAACTTCAGCAGGAAAGATTCACATTAGACATGAAAGAAAAACTTGTCGCGGTAAAGACCTTCTAGAACAGATTATAAACACTATTGCAAAAAGGTTTTAATAATGAATTCACAATATCCTTTGCAAGCAAAATTTATGAGCAGGGGCATGGGAATATTCAGAGATAAACTCCAAAGGTCACCAGAGATCCTTTTTATGATTCTGTCATAAAAGTGATAGACTAAAATTTTCCCAGATTTTTAGATTACAAATACGTCTGTAAGAACCTTACCTTTGCAGTTTGAGGGTGTCTAAGAGGGGAAGATACCATGCAATTTTGCAGTAGCTTGTGACAGAAAACGTAGTCATTGTTTCTGCTATTATCTATTTAAAATATATATTTTACTAAAAAGTATTCATGCAGCTTGTGCTGGCTTGATGCTAAATATTAATAACACATACCATAAATATTTTACATTGGTTTCATTTATTTTTGGCACAGTCCACGTAGGATATTGTATTACAAGCACAGGGGGTTCCTGTGAATAGAGTTATGGAGGGTAATTCCAGTGCAACATGGAAAATTCGAGAAGCACATTCGTGTTTTATGTCTGTTTCTCCCTTCCCTTGCCTTTATGCTGTACAGCTCCTAGTTCAGCTGTGGAAGCAAAAATTGAATACCATCTCAGCTCGAGCATCAAGGAAATTTATGAAAGCAAAGCTCCTGGGTTTGTTCTGGGATGTGTGTGAATTGTGACTGAACTAGATCTGCATTGTAATACACCACTCTTTTGTCAGGGCTACAGAGTAAGGAGGCATATATCAGAACAAGGGAGGACTTTTCAGTTTCAGGGCAGGTTTGAAAGGTGTCACTTAAAGAAGCAGAACATATTTTTACAGCGTGGCTTTTCAGAATGTGACATGTTATGACAGCAGGACTTAGCAAAGAGTTCATCTGGTTTTTCTGGTAACTCTCCTTCTGAAGTCATAACCTTGCATATAATACAATATTTGATTTTGGGGGTGGTTACGTTACAATAGATTTTTATGGCCTAGTTACATAGCATTTCCCACATGGCATCTGAGACTTTAGGTAGAATATAGAATGAACAGATTATTATTTTTTTCAAGTTAGCACTTTGAATGATTTCAGTGAAAGTTTTACATAAGACTAAAAATAAATCCCTTAGAATGTTTTTAAAGGTTAGTGGAATATTACCTTGCATAATAATTGAAGGGTTTTATTAAAAATAAGCTGAGACCCTCTAAAGGACAATATTTATGCTCAAATTTAAACATATGTTTGAATTAAGTGACTTATACAATTTGTTTAAATAGAATGTGTTGTGCTTTCCAAATAAGAAAACTTGTAGTAAAGTAGTAAAGCTTCTCTTTCTGCCTGACTGCATAGTAGGAAAGTATAAAGCAAAAAGAACTGTGGATGGGAGGAGGAAAATATGTATTTGAAGCAGGTTTATAATTTTTTTTAGGTTTTTAATAGTGCTTCACTTTCAATTGCAAAGTTTAAAAGATGCAGGTAAGCGATAAACAAAAGGAAAAACATTTTAAAATAAAAACCAAAGTAGCAGCAGCAATTGGTGGCATAAAAATAGCTTAGTTCTAGTGTTAGCACTGTATTAGCTAGAGAGTTTAGCAGCAATGCTAATGTTACAGCTTCAAAGCTGCAGCATCGCTAGTGATTTAGAGGTTTCTGCTCAGAATCCAAACCCAAACATTTTTCTCCAGTATTGTTCATTTTGTTGCCCTCATTTTCACAGTCACCACTCTAAATGGAAACATTGCTTTTATTAGATTTTGGGTTGCAGCTAGGCTGTGATAATAAATTCATTTGAATTGGAAGTATTCTTTCAATTTGACTGGGAATTATTACAATATTTCTGACAGTGATCAGGTAACAGTTGTTTGACTGCTATCTAATAGACAGTTGGCAAAAATCAACCAAGCCAAACCTTCCTTAAGTAACATTTTCACACAAACAACTGATAGGTTTGTGGTCTTAGATTGTATTGTTATGTAAATACATCTTTTTGACAGTAAACAGTTTCTCAACCTTGTCTCAGCCTTGATGGGGGGGGGGAGATTTCATCTCCCCCCCCCCCCCTTAAATGTACAGAGATTTCAATGTAAGCTTACATTGACATATCAGATCTGAATGGTTTTACCCTCTTTATTTCCAGTCTTCTGTTTTGACCTGGCTTTGTTTTCTTGGGGTTTTTTTTTTGTTCAGTTTCCCTGCTCTACTGAACCCCTTTCAATAGGTAATCACAAGAGAGCACAAGGTTTAAGATCCTAGATTGATTTGGTATTTTTATATTGACAGAATGTATCAAGAGGTGTGGGTCTGGTCACAAACCAAGCTCAATCACAAAACTCTCATCTAGTCCAGTGCTGGGCATTTGCTTTTGCTATATTCATCCTGGCATTGGTGGCTGTATTCCAATGAGCACAAGACCGTCACTGGGTCACTCAGTAATCAAGGTTTGGGAGCAGATGAACACACTGTAAGCATGAGAAGGAGATGAGCAGTTCTGTGAGCTCCTCTCCATTAGCCCTGTGCTCAGACACTTAATGAATAGACTCTAGCTGCATTATTGACATTTATTCAGCTAGTTAGTCAGATGATCTTTGACATTTTATCTTAGGTTGGCATTATATTTGAAGCTTTAAAATTTACACTGTTCTGCCCTTTTCATTTCTCAGAGGCAATAGGTGTTCCAGACCATAGCATTCATTTAAACAAACTAACAAACCCCCAAAATAAAGAAGTAAGTTGAAAGTACAGCATTGGGGTGCATTAGGATTAAGTGTATTTCCTTATATGTTATATTAGTTACCTTTGACTGTACTCAATCCTATTTGTCAGGATAGCATTCATGCTGGAAAGACAAGGTGTGGTTGGGAGGCAAGGATATTATTATTTATACAATCAAACAAAATTTTAGAAAGTTAAAATGTTAGAAACATATCAATTTCTGATACTAGAAGATGCTTCTGTAGTAGGATTTCATGTTTTCTTTGAATTGTTTTTTATATATCTAAGTAATCCTAAAGAAAAAAAAAACAGGATAACTGGCTACAGATCTTAAAATTCCTGCTAAAAAGGCAAATGTCCAATATCTCTGAAGTCTATTCTAGAGCTTGTTAGGTTGCTTTAGTTGCCGAGGATAGATTTTGTTTTATTTTTTTAAATAGTTGCCTCATTACAAGCTCATTTAATGAACATTTTTTGACGTACCCCTGAGAGTCATGAATTGGAACTGCACTTAGTACGTGACTTCAGTTTCTTAATGAGTCCCTCCAAATGAAGAATCAGATATGAACTTTTGTTAGTAGTTTGCCTGGAAAGAGATTTTAAAAAAGAGGTAGAATCAAGCTGGAGAGCTAGGTAGTTATACTACTGCCCAACGATGGAAAATGAGACCAGAGGTGGTGTTCACTTTGTAGTTTCCTTAGCAGATGCAAAAAACGGTGTTGTCTCCTGTAGATCAAGAATCCTACAAACAGCCAAATACGATTGTTTTCTCCCATGCTAGCTACGAACCAGCTGGGTTTGAGTTAGTGCTTGACTAATCTCATTAGAGATGTTTACTCCTCTTTTGCAGGATTTCTGAGATCGCACTGGAAGTTGCTGAAGGCGGCACTGTGTCTGGGATGACTCCTCAGGCTTACTTGATAGAGAAATGTGACTGCCCATTGGGTTATTCTGGTTTGTCTTGTGAGGTACAGTACTAACATAACTCCCAGTAAAAATCTTTTTACCTTGCCGGTCCACTCACTGGTAACGTGTGAAAAGTAATTAGAGTGTAAATTCATTTAACTGGCAACAACTCTCTCTTAATTACTTACTTTCTCTCTCAGGTATTTCTCTCATGAGGAATTTAGGCTTTTTTTTTTTTTTTTTTTTTTTTTTTTTTTTTTTTTTTTTTTTTTTTTTTTTTTTTTTTTTTTTTTTTTTTTTTTTTTTTTTTTTTT
>NW_020955265.1:1549254-1599033 GCF_003031625.1 Empidonax traillii
GGTCAAGGCTGACAGATCAAGCCTTTTTGAACAGATAGGGGTATAATACCATTGCAGTAGTAAATTTCTGACTCACTGAATGCTGGGAGAAAATGTTCAATTCAGTGAGCTCGGTGCACCTTATACATGCACCATATTTATTTTTTTACTTATGTAAATATTTTCATGCTGAAGATAACATTTCAAAAGTGCCCAAGTTTTATAGAGAATCAGCTGACATATTTTTGCAAAATGTATTTCATGATAAAGTGTTTAAGATGTTCTGCTTTGACTGCAGAATAGAGGTTAATATTTTTAACTGTCCATCTCTTCAGGATGAGACTTCCAGTCTTTCTGTGTGCAAAACACCATGTTTTCATTTTTAAGCAGCACTAGCAATTCCAGATGTATTGGTTGCAATTGCTAGGTGGAGGTAGCAGAAGCAACACCTCGAGTATTCTGCAAACATCTCAGACATCCTGACTAAGCGGGGATCTTGTAAAGATTCCTCCAAACAAGCAGTGGGAGAAAAATTGAAGTAAAGAAATCAAGAGAAAGATGCCTTGTTATCTGTGAGAACTCTGCTCCTTTCGGATATTATACAAAATTGTGTTCTGCAGCAAATGAGTCAATAGGAACTGTGAGTTCATGGGAAATGTGTGGAAGGAAACAAGTGAAGTATTTTTCTTTGCACACTGTTTCGGTAAGAGCATACACCTGAATTTGTGTAAATACATGAGAAATTAATCAGCTCCAACATTTATAACTACAAATTTTTTTTTTTTTAAATTACTGTAGCAAATTGAATTTTTGAAGAAAAATATATGATAATATAATTAGAACTTTATTTTAATTCACACTCACCAGGGGCTGCAATAAATGTCTCAATTGCAACCTTCATACTTCATGCTTAATTGTGTGATCCTCACATGCTCATAACTTAGTTTATTTTTAGTGTTCTCAGTGAAGTTTATGGTGTGTTCTGTGAAGGTTTATTTCATTTTTTCAGGGAAAAAAAAGCATCTGATACCCTGGCATTTTTTAAGCAAATACTGACTGGGTATATGCTTTATCTGTATAAATGCATTTTGAAGACTATGTGCATAGCAGTTTTTATTAGAAGTGACATTTATATCATACCCCTCTTTTTTTTTTTTTTTTTTATCTGGTAGTATGCTGAAACAGCAGTGGTAAGAGTTTTCCTAATGGCTACTTCTGAAAAACTTCCAAACTAGTAATTAAAAATGTAGTTTACTTTATCTTTTGTCTGTGTCTCATTTCATCTGAGAAAGGCTTTGATCAAAATAGGTGAGAAGAGTGTTAATGGCATCAGAAAAAAAAAAAAACAGATATTAGTCTTGTTTGAGGATGTACTGTATTATTTATACCTTGATTTTAAAGTCACTCAGAACTTGTGACTCAAAACTGTATTTTGTACCATGTTTGGACAAGGACTCTTGTGGGGATAGAGAGGAAGAAAAAAACCCTGGAAATTGTAGTAAGAAACAGAATTACTTTCATTGAGATTGTTTATCTAAATTAGAATTCTTCACAAACCATGAAAAAGCAGATAGACTGTTTCTATGCTTCAAAGAACTTAATGTAATCTAAGTCAAAATAAAAGAGGAAAAGCAGAAATAAGTTAGATTTCTTTCTTTGTGATTCTAAAGAAAATAATTGTGTTTATGCTTTTTCCGTAACTTAGGCTTCTGGAGGTTTTGGCAATAATTATAAAACTGTCAGAGTGGTAGTGTATGAATAAATCTAGCATGTCAGCTAGTGCTTCTCTGAAGAATCCTGCTTTTGGTCACAAAAAGTTACTTACTCCAGATTCTCCTTTGTTTTATTTTGCTTCCATTTTATGTGTAAAAAGTGCACTATTCCTATTCTCCCCAAAATGCAGAAATTGTGGTCAGCAGTAGGAAATTACCTTATTAGACAGCCTTCACAGGCTCCTGGCACCACTAGGTGGTGGGATTTATGCATGGGACAAGTGACTTCTCTGTAGGCTTTTACTCCTAATGGTCTCAGCTGTGAAAATGTTCCTGTTTGTGTTTTTATGCAGCCATAGCTGTATGCTTTCTGAGAGCTATGTGGCAACTTTCATAGAACTGAGTAATAAGCCTGAAATAAAGATCAAGTGTTTGATTTTGCATGTGTCAGCTTTGCTAGTAATTTTGGGGTTGTTCTCAGAATTTTATTGCAAAGCTGTGGTAGAGAGTGATTGATAAACTTGGTTTGGGGCTGATAGTCTCAAGACAAGGAAAAGCTTTAACATTTTGAATTCTGTACTTTTATGGTCTTTAAATTATATAGCTATAAATAATGCAGCCATGCAGCCATATTCTGTTTATTATCATTCGGCTTTTGCTTGTTATCCCTCAGGTAGTCTGTAGGCAGATACTAGCTTGTCGAACCTGAAAAGCTTAGCAAGGATGAAGGAAACAGAATCATCATGCTTACTCTCCACAATCCATGCAAAAAAAAATATTTTGAAAACAAACCTTTTTCTGAAGAAAGGATAACAGAGAGGTGTTCTGCATTTGAATGAAAGATCTCTCAAGCTGTAGTATAAAAGCCTGGTGCCAGTGGAGTGCTCCCGGGATTTTTCAGCCCTGTGTCCAATTAGGCCTGGCTCTTGTTATCTGTAAAGTACTGTGTATTGTTTGTAACGCAGCTGGAAACCTGTCAGGTTCTTTTCACAACTTGTAAAAACTGGTGATTGGAAAGATGAGCTTGCAATGCTCCCCGTACCCAGTCCACTCTGTAATGATCTGTTTTCTTCTGCATCTTTTTTTATTGCAGTCATGCTCTCCAGGATATTACAGGCTTCCATCTCCACCTGTGGGAAGGACATCTGCTCAGTCCTTGGGCACCTGTGTTGTATGTCAGTGTCATGGACACAGTACTATGTGTGACTCTGAAACGTCAGTTTGTCAGGTATTATGTTTCTGAATTAAAGCACCAGGTTAATCGTAGTGTAAAATTCGTAAGTTGTATAACTGGTCTAAAAAGACAGAGGATGATATTTTAATCTAATTTTTCTTAAATACCCTAAGTGTCAACATTCAAGGAGTTTCATAAAAGCAGACTTTTAAAGTTTTCCACTCTGATTCTCTAGATTTCAGACTAAGCAGTACCTTTTCCCCTCTGAATTACTATTTGTGCAAAAAGAAAAGCTAGACACCTGCAAACTGAAGAAGAAATGTGATGTACTATAAACACAATGCTGCTCTTGTAGGCAGTAATACATGCGACCTGATACAGTAAGACTGAATTTTAATTATTTCTCCTTCTTCAACGGCTGGAACAAAGGAGGGAAGAAAGGATGAATGGGATAAGAAATTCTGTAGGATACATCTAGCTAGCTGCAGACATCTATTCTTTCTTCTTTTAAGCCCACATATTACTCAGCAGGCATTTGATAGATGCTTAAAGCAAGCATTCCCACTGAGAATCATATCAGGGAGAGAGAAATTATGCATTGAAGTAAGTTTGAATCCCTGAGGCTGGGAACAAAATTTTGTCTGCTTTCTTGTAATTATCAAATACAGCTTTCATTCTTTCTCCTTCCTCTGCAGAATTGTCAGCACAATACTGCTGGTCACCACTGTGAGAGATGTGCACCAGGATTTTATGGCATTGTCCAAGGCTCTCCGGATGACTGCCAGCCTTGTGCTTGTCCCCTATCCATTTCTAGTAACAAGTAAGTAAGCAAACTTTAAATGCAGAATTACCTTTCCAGCAAGACAAAGCTTTGTTCTGGGCTCACTGTGTCCTTTTTTCAGATGGCTACAGGAAAATTGCTTCATGGAAGCTATACTAAAAATTTCTTATCTACTTTTGCTAATTGATCTCCTTTTAAAAGTGGAAAATTACTCCCTTGCTAATTTGTGATGAATAAATTAATAAGTGCTAGAAAATGCAATACTCAAGATAATGAACTTGTGTTATAAAGGTATTCTCATAAATGAAGCTAGAGCAGAATTCAAGTACAGTATAACCACAAGGGAGCTGCAAAAAATCTTACGTTCAAGTTTTATGTTAGTATAAATGTGTTACGGTGCCTTTCTTACTTCACTGAGGAATTTATTGATTCCTTATTTAATGTTACATGAATTTTAGGCAATTTGGGAAAGACAGAATAATTTAAAACCAATATGGTTATTGCAGCATAAATTTTATTGGTTGCTTTATGCTAATGAGCCTTTCCATGGTTCTTCTGCATGTGTTCCCAACAGATGATATTTTAGCACTTGAGATTTGTTTGTTGTTTTGTTGAGAAACTCTTAATGATATTTGGCATCCTACTGCAATACTGCTCTGAAAAGGTTTGTGTTTTATGATTGTTCTTTTGAAAAGCAGGAAGTGTTCCATAAAACCACTTTTCTGTGCTTTTTCTGACCTTTAGGATGCTTTAGTGAGTATTTCAGTAGTACAGCTGAGAGTTTGGGTTTTTTTTTCATCTCACCTCTTCCTTTTTATCGTTTTGAATTGGTCTCAGGTTTATTTTGAAGGAGGGAAATTCTCAAACACTACTAGCTAAAGACATCATGATCTTTCATCCACAGAAAGAGTTTTTAAGAATACTTTAAAATCTCAGGTATTTAAAGAAATAACCTTTATCTCAGAAAGTTATAATGCGATCTTAAACACATTCTTTTCTGAATGGTACCCATTTCATGAGTGTTTGGTGTTACAACTTGATTATGTGTTCTACCTCTTAGTATGAAAAAGGACATTCAAGTTGCAAAGAACAAGATCAACCAAGCTTCTCAGCTTTGTAAATCAACAAATAGACTGGAAAAAACCTTTTCTGTTACAAACTAGCATTATGAAGAGCTGAAAATATTCCATCCTATTCTGGGGTTTAGGAACCTTTTGTTGCCCAGAAATACATGTGTCAGGTCAGAAAATGAGCAGGGCTCTTCACCTGAATGATTATGGCACCCTGCTTCAAGAATTTAGGCATATTCTCCACACTGTGCTACAGAGATCATTTCAGTATCTTATCTAACAGCCAACATAAAACACAGGAAGTGGGTGTCACTGAAGTGCCCTACAGGTGAAAAATGTGTGGACCCTGGGTAGTGCATGTGTCACAGAATCATAGGATGGTTTGGGTTGGAAGGGACCTTAAAGGTCTAACTTCAATTCCCCTGCCATAGGCAGAGCCCCGTTCCACAAGACCAAGTTGCTCAAAGCCCCATCCATCCTGGCCTTGAACACTTCGAGAGATTGGGGCATCCACCACTTCAGTGGGCAGCCAGTTCTATCACCACCCCTGAGTAAAGAATGTCCTCCGAACACCTAATAGACATCTCCTCCCTTTTAGTTCAAAACCATTCCCCATTTTCTCATCACTGTCTGCCCGTGTACAGTGTTACTCTCCACCTTTTTTTATAAGCTCCCTTATTTGAGTGTGTCCTGTGGGCACATTCAAATTGCTGAGCTGCCTGAGGAAGAGCAAGCAAAGTGCCCATACCTCATGTAGCCATATAGCCTGCATGGCTGTGGATGCTGTCACAGCTATTTGTGTCACGCTCATGTAGAAGTGAACTCTTCTGTTTCATAACCTTCATAGGAGATTAGAGAATAACACATAGTCTGAATTTAGAAAATACACTTAGTCATGAGATAGTCATCCAATTTCTTAGGAGTCAGATCTGAAGTGTGTCCAGAAACAGAACTGTTTGTGTTTTATAGAGCTTAACTCAAAAGTCTCTAGATGTCACGGAAGAGATTTCTGTTAGCTGCAGCCATCAACAATTTTGGTAGCTGTATAGTAAATGCAGGGACAGACGACTGTACATCTCACCCAAGTGAAAACTGAAGGAAAACACCATTGGAGAGAGGGCAGGGAAGGAGATGTTTCAAATGTGTGTATAAACCTGTCTGTGCATCTCCATTTTCCAGTGCTGATAGACGATGCCTGAACAGCTGGCTTAGACTACATGCCTAACTTGTAGGTGGATAGAATGGGATAGATCCATTCCATAAAACTACGGTATTAGGTGGAAACTAATATTACACCTTGGATTTGCATCTTTTGCAGTTCACTTCTTCCGTTGAGGAAAAAAATCTACCTGCAGCTATTCCATGGTAGTCAAGTAATCGTAATCTACATGAAATACAGATAGCTAATGAGCTATCTCATTAGCTTACTATATCATGACTGACATGATAGTATTTGAGAAAGGTATAGTGCAATTATTTTTATTTATGAAATTGTATAAAACTCCACTAAAATTTTAAATACTGTGTTTATACTCCTATACAATCAGCAACCAGCTTCAAACATGATGAACTGGGCAGGAAAAAAAAAAAAAGGAACGAACAGAAAGAATGAATTTTTCCTAGCATGGATCTATTTTTATAGAGTTGAAAATGTATTGGATAATGAGGTTGTGAGTAATAGATCGATTTGTTTACATCCCTTGCAAAGGTATAACTTTATATACTTATTCAAGCACTATTGATTTAATACATTATAAGCAAGTTAGAGTAGGATGCTGACTGTACTGTACCAAGAAGGAGCTCTGGGCTCACCACTGGCCCCCTTTGTGCTTTTCGGGTTCTGCTTCCACAAAGAGCTGGAAGAGTTTTACAGTTTTTCACCATCTTAATATTTAGTTCTCTTTCTCTTCCCCTACCTACCCTTTTTATTGTTTTAACTGCCTTTGCATGCACTTAATACACTAATACTCCAACAAAATGCTGCTTTGCACAATCCCCATAGGTACACACCAGTAAAGAGACTTAGTAAAGATAATCTAGTGCCTTCTATGATCAGAATAAGACCCCTTCCTCATCATGAAGGAGATAGCTTTAAGGGTTTTTTTCTCTGTAGAATATTTTTTTCTCTTCAATACCTCTTTGAGAAGATCATCTGATGCTGCCTTTTTGGAAGATTCACACAGCTATGACTTTTGTTCCTTTTTCCCTCTGTGTCTTGATTTTGAGTAAGTGCCTCCTAGTTTATCTCCTAACATTCAAACTAAAAATAAAACCGACTGGAAAGGCTGGAAGTTTGTTAGCTCGGTTTCTTAATCTCTGGTGTCGCATTCTTCCCAGTGCTTCTTCTTCTTGATCGCAGTGAGTGACAGCACCGTTCAATTGCACAAGCCTACAGCATGGGATGTTGCTGACTCCATCCCCTCTGATACAGCCCTGAGAGCATTTGTCCAAATTGTGCAAGGCATTCACAAAATTCTTAATAGAAAGGAGGGATCTCCTACAGGTTTTTATAAGCAGATAAGAAAATGCTGCCATTTACATTAAGAATGGAGCTTACCACAGGCCCTTTGGCTCAGCTGACTACAGTGAAATGATGCAATAGAGTGGAAAAAAAAAATCTTTATTTGCTTTTGTTTTAGTTTTAGCCCTACTTGTGTTGCTGAAGGACCTAGTGATTACCGGTGTACTGCATGCCCACCTGGATATGAAGGCCAGTACTGTCAAAGGTAGGATGAATGGGAAAAGAGGAAAGAGGGACAAAGAAATGTGGAATAGGCATGAAGGAGGTGAATGCTTTTTGCAAGCATGTATTTACTAATGTTTAGATACATGCTTGGGATAAGTTATTTCCTCTTTACATGTTTTTAAAGCTCAACCAAAATAGGCAACTTTTATGTACACTTACTGTAAATTGATAATCGGTGTTATTGACATCACCAATACTGTCCTAGTCTTACTTTTTGATTTGTGGGGTTTTTTTTTCCTATGGACCTCCTCAGTGAAATCAAAAAATACAAAATTTATCTAAAATTAGATGTCATGCTAAGAGTGTATCTTAATGTCATTCATATCCTTTGTTCTAGTGACTGTTGTGTCCACATGGGCACTGACTGTGAAAGAAAGTTAAATATTAACATATTAATGCCAAATTGCAAATTAATAACCTAAACAGCAGCTGTTTGTTGTCCCATCTATAACAACCCCGAGGGATTAAGATAATCAAAATTAGAAAGTGTCTACTAGGAGATTTCACTTCTAATACTAAATACAAGTGGCTAGGTCTATAGACCAAATATTGCTAATGGAGAAAGGGTTTTTTTTAATAGTATAACAGAAATGTAACTGAAAACTCTAAAGGTTATGGTTTTGCATACCTGCTCCATCCAGACTGTTCCATATCCTGGTTAGAAGTTACTATCAGTTTGTTGGACAGTTTGCAGTATTTATCCCTAAGTCGTAAAGCACCAAAAATCTTTTTTCAGTGGTTCATGAATGTCCATATAAATTTTGTTTACAATATTGCCAAGTATTCATTGTGGTACACTGCATCTCAGCTGGCCAAATCTTGTTTTGTATTTTCAATGTCTAGATGTTCTTCTGGCTACACAGGAAACCCACAAATTCCAGGAGGCTCCTGCCAGGAATGTGAGTGTGATCCATATGGTTCCCTGCCTGTCCCCTGTGATTCTGTCACCGGACAGTGCACTTGCAGGCCTGGATTCACGGGGTGGAAGTGTGCTGGCTGTGAACATCGGCATGCACGTGATGGCATGAGATGCATTTGTACGTATACTAATGTAATTTTGGATAACATTTGGTTGTGTTTGTCATGTTTCAGAAATCCAAACCTGCTTGTTTAACAACGACTTTTTTGTGTGTCTTTGAAAATAATTGCCAGGTTTCTTACTACTTTGGCATTTGCTCTGTTTTTTTCACAAGCCTTGGGATGTTAGGAAAACTCCCAATATTTTTTAATATGCTCACTGCACACTGACAACAGAACCTTGAAGGATTACTTTTTGGGTTTGTTAATTTTTGCTAAAGGTTATCACTGTTGTTGCTCTTAGTGAATTTTTTAATGTTGTCCTAAATGTTTTACCAGCAATTGCAATACTCTACACCATGAGTCACACACAAAGTTTTTACCAAGGTTTACTTTATCATGTTGGTTCAACAACCATCCATTGGAATTTAAAAGATGTAAGGAATGTCAGTACAATATGTCCAGGAGCAAAGAAGTTCCTTTGTTTAAAATAGAAAACTAATAGCCTAAAACACCAATTTATCTTTACATTACTGGTATCTTTGTCCTACCCTCAATTTTGATACATACCAAGTGTCTTATCATATATTATTGTTTGGATTTTTTCTTGACATTGGATGTGTTTGTTTTGAGTTTACAGTCTCAGATCCCATGATGTTGTACATTTATATCTTATACCAAAAAAACAGGTAGCAAAACATTTCTAGAACACTTGGTCAGCCTGGACTGAAATAAGGCCTTTTCCTCTCCTTCATTTTCCCAGCTTTTGAAGGACTAACCTGTGATTTTTTTTCCCCCTTTGATGCCATGATTGTTCATTTTAAAGTAGAATACAGGTAGAGTTCCAATAAGTCCACAGTATACAATATTTATTAATCTGTGCATATTTGAATACATTAGCAAGGTACAGTGAATTAGTTTAAACATTTTCTCTTTAATTTGAGCTTTTTCATGGAAGAGGAGGTGTATATGATAGGGACATATAATGTGAAGGCAAACAGATGTCATCTGTTTTTTTTTTCCTTTTTGCTTCTTCAAAGAATTTGTTCCATTTGTACCTGAATACTCAGAAGTGTACGCCTCTCTAATATTAAAATCAAGTAGTAAAGCAAAAACAAATTACAAATATGTTAAAAGCAAATTGGAAAAATAAACAATGGAGTGCTAAAAATGTGTGAAGGCACCATATCAGTCAAAAATGATATGCATGGCTTCTTTGAGTGGTTAAAGAGGAAGGCATTAGGCATGTAGGGTCAGGGACTACACAGTGCAGAACACTTTTTCACTCAATTTAAGGGTTGTGATCAGCTCTCAGGCAGTCATCAGGACTTAGCAACTAAGCTTTTAAGTGTGACTGTTGAGTTCAGTGCTTTTACATTAGTCCTGAATCCCAGGCAGAGATTATAGATTTTGGGGAATATAGACATAAATGCTTCTATTTCTATATTATTAAGAATATGACATTGATTCATCAATTTAAAGCTTAGTGTACTTAGGGGAAATAAAATTTATGTCCTGCAGTGTGCTGTAGTTTAGGACTTAATTCTGAACTTAAGCTCTCTTTTAAACTACAGAAAAATGAACGCAAGTGGAGTAAGTAGTCACTTTGCTGAAACATCTACAGTTTGGGTTCCATCACTGTGTGGATAATAAGGTTAAAAATCCTTGATGTGAATGGGAAAAGCTGTTTGCAGATAAATCAAATTTTCCACCTTTTTGCTTTGAAATATGTGATTCTCTGTAATCTCTGATTTAGCTGCAACATATTCATGTACAGGTGTTGAAATGTATCTATGCTATCTATACTGATATTTTTCCTTTACCTAGGTAGTCAGTTTTCACCATAAAAGCAGTCCATCACATGTGCATATGGACATTTCTTTTGACTGGTAGAAATGTGGAATCAAATGAGAAGATTTCTTTTCTTTAGTCATAAAGATAGGAACCACCTGTAGGAACAAGCAGGAGGTACTTTGAATCTCCCCTGGCGCAGGAACTAAGCTGCTGCTACTGATACCATTTCAATAATATCCCTGTCATAAATTGCAGAAACTGCAACAAAATATTTCATTAGGCACTTTATACCTATTTACTCTTATTATATGATTTTCCCTTTGTTTAAAGGTTCCTTGACCCTCATATTACTCCAAATGTGCCTTTTTTAATGCAGGGCAATACCCTTGACATAGCAGAAAATAAGCCTGATCAATAACTTTTGTAGTCTGTGGTGGATACAGGGGCTGTGGTAGACAAGGGGAGTTTAGGAAGCACAGACTTGGTGGGCATTTGCACATGGTTTAGCACTACCTAGTATGACACAGGCTTCAGAGTGCAGCTATTGATAGGGATTCATTACTGCAGCCTTTAATGTGCTTTAGTAGTCATTGTGCTGTCAAAGAACCATTAGAAACACCTTTTGGCGGAACCTTGGAGCTTTCCTTCCTTACTCTCAGAACACTGGGCTGTTCCAATCTGAATTTAATGCAGCTGAGAATGTGGTCCTGTGTACAATATATTTTTACTTTCATATATCAGCCATTTTCAAAATACTCAGTAAATTCACTTCTGACTGCAGTTGTAATGAAACCGTAATAGTAATAGTACTCTCAGTGTACAGAAATTTAAGGCCAAGAGCAGGATCCCATTTGCCTTCAATATTTAAAATGAACCGTATGCATATATCTTTATTTGCTCTTTTGTGGTCCCCTTTCAGCTACTGCAGTTGCATTGTACCTGTCAGAAATCAGAGGAACCCCTAGTTAGGTGGTAGTCTAACTTTAGGAATATAGATGTAAATACAGGAACCCATGTTTGAAAAGGTGTAGTTGTAAATAATATTAGACATACTGTGATTAAGCTGCCTGATGTTAGTATGTTATAGTTCATATTTAGGAAAGTGAAATTTGATTTCAAATATTTAACAGAGAACGACCGTAACAAATTTTTTTAGCAAATTCTATAAAAGGTCACCACACCATATGACCTGAAAACCAAATAATGCATATTTAAATCAAATTAGAGAGGTATTTTAGCCAAAAAAAGTGTAATGCATTGTTCTTTAAGTATAACATTTATCTTTTAACATAGCCCTTATCACAAATATTCTAAAGATTTTTAAGGGAAGATTTGCAGTGAAAAGATGGGGGGAAAAAAGCAAGAAGCATGCATGATCACTTAAGTGATCTATTTCTAATATAGCTGAAAATCTGTTTTACCAGGTTCTTACTGTTTTTTATCATGTGTCATTTTTCAGTTGCTTAGTGCGTGCCACTTTTCAGTGCTGTGTTATAATGTTATATTTTAGAAAGCTACAGGTAAAATAGAAAGAGAACATATTTTTCAAAAACCACTGTACAAAGGGGAAGAATTTGCTTACTGGTGGATAACAATGGTAAGATAATTACAGGTTCTTGGTACAGAGAGCATTCAGTTCCTGTTTTATTCTTAGAACGGAACAATGTTGTTTTCTCTAGGATGACATCAGGGAATGAAAAATTATATCCAAAAAGTAGACTTTTAAAAATAAGTAATACAAGAGTCTGGTCTACTACACACCATAAAAATTGTAATTTTTTTTAAATTAAACTCTAAAAATTCTATTTTTTTCTAATTTTTTTTTGCATTAATACAGTAGCTGAATTATTTCCTCAGCTAAAGTGACCATCTAGGTTGCCGTTTGCAGATATTCATAATACTTTGCTGATGAATGCTTCCTTGTTGGACTCAAGTGATCCACTTTGTAAACTCACTTTCCCTTCTCTTTTGAAACAGTCAGTTGCCAAAAAAAAAAAAAAAAAGAAAAGTGAGGGGTGCAAACTTATTTTAATAATGCTGCCAGAATCCTTATATACTGTCAAATATGACAAAAGTTTTCCCAAATCTTCTCTAAAATTTTGAATCAAGCCTGTAGCAATCATGCATTTTCTTATAGTCATCCCCTTGTGTATTTTTTGTTATATCTTTTGACATTCCACTCCAGTTGTAGAGTTTGTAGTACATAAAATGAAGAGACCTGAACTGTGATCGCTACTGTGCCGTATTTAGGGAACAAAACAATCCTAGTGAGAACTTCAAGGCTTTATTGTTATATGACTCTATCTTGTGTGGCAAGTCAGAACTCACCTTCTGAATGCTTTCAGGATGTCTGTCATAAGTACAATGGAGGCTTCAAAAAAATGATCTTCAATATTTTGAGCTCCGTTGCAACACAAAGTACAAAACCTTTCTATAGATGTGTGTTTCTGTCACAAATGTTCCTTGGGGTCAAGCGAAAGCCTGAATGTAAAGCAGTTGAGTGACTGAACAGGAAACAATAATGACACAGGCAGATCAAATAGATACTTAATTGTTGGGAGTTTTTCAATAGCTCAGTCTTATGGGGGAAAAAATAAAAAGACTCTCAACCATGCTGCAGTCAAAAAACTTCCATCGTTATAAATTTTAACATTCAATATTGGTAGAAGGAGAAAAATATATAATGAGATTCCTTTAATACCAGGTCTTAGACACTTGCCACCGGTCCTGGCAGAATCAAGGTTTTCCCTTCAAAACAGTGAATAGCTTCATGATATCAGCCCTTCCAAAGTCAGAACTAGGCAGAGATGCTGTCTCTGTCAGAAGCAGATCTTGAAGACTCCTTGAAGAGAATCTTCTCCTAACTCCTACACACTGCCTAATTCAGCAGGAGCTGGGAGCTTCTTCTTGCAAGCCTTTACAGAGTGAGCTGAAAAGAAAGGTCCTGTATGTAACACCAGATCTGTGAAGCCTTGGACTAGCTTCTGCAATATTCTGAGTTTAACAGAAGTTGTGAGCCCTTGTGCCTCAGCTGTAAGAATTAAACTTATATCTGTGTTGGACAACTTCTTTTCTGTGTGCATGGGCTCAATAAATGATGGGCATCCCTGCTTGGCCTAGAAGTGATAAGCTATCATTTCTTCTCCATTTTTGTGATACATGAGTTCCTATGGAGTTTAGAACCACACTCCAGTGTCTTTCACCCAAGTCAAGCATTCTTTAAACTCAATTAGTACTGGAATGCTAGAACCGGTGATATGTATCGGAACCGGCAAATGAGGATTTCTAAATTAGCAAAATTAGAAATAAACCTAAGAAGGGGCTTTAGACCCTAATCTGGATGTGAATTTTCTTGTTTTGGAGACATATTGATCATGTAAGCTACCTGAAACCAGCAGCAGTAGCAAGGAAGCTAAAACTTTGAGCTATCTATGGGCGTTCTATTTTGGGAGGCACAGGAAGGCTATTTTATTAATTCATATAAGACTAGTGCCAAAATGGGAAAAATGAGGTAATAACCAAAAGGCTAATGAGCTAACAATGGTCCTACACTATGTTGTGAGAAAACAGGAAATTAGTACTGAAGAATCACTATCATAGGATACCACATGCTATCAACCATGCATGTTTGCCCTAAAACCAAAAATTACCTAGTCATAACACAATCTTCTGAATCTTAGCAGTGATGAATGTATCAAAGCAAAACTGTGTCATATAATCACTCAGTTGGAGGAACACATTGTGACTCAGATATATGTGTCCTTTATTGTGCATTTTCTGCTCTTTGTACAATGGAATAAATGGTAATGTCCATAAACTTAAAAGAATTTTTTTCTCATGCATACTTTGGAGATGCTTCTCACAGGAGGTAAGTCAAAATCCTTAGAGGAGTTATTTTGCATGGAAGAGTGTGGTGAAAATGGAAAATGCAGTAATTTGCATTAATTGCTTGCTGGACTATTGTAATATTGATTGCATGATTTGCCTCTTACATGCTTGCACAGCTGTAATGATCTGAATTTAGTGCTGCATTTTTTAATATTAGGCACAAATTTATCCTGACAGCTTTATAGATAGACACAGAAGTATTTAGTCTTGCAAAATATAATCACGTTCTGTAAGTATTTCCCATGGCTACAGTACATTTCAGACTGCATATTGGAGTAGTTTAGTCCTGTCTCATCTGCTCAGCTGTGGTCTCACTTGATGCAGTTCCTCTTTTCAGCCCGATTATTGTGCAAGAGGTGTTAATTTACACTGAATCCTCACTTACTGATTTTTTACTCATTGAGAATACTTTATCTCTTCATGAGCTCTTAATTTTTTTTATGGATGTGAATTGAGTTTGTCTTTCACACATAGCAAATTTTTAGCATTTTATTAATAACCACTAAGAAAATTTACAGGTGAATAGATTTAGCTTGTTTTGTAAGTGAAATAATGTATCAGAAGAGAACTCACAGCAAAACCCAAACAATAAAGACTGACCCTTTTCGAGTCTGAGATTGCTTTTTTTCATCCTGCAAAATGATGATCAGGTTTCCTTACTTTCTTGCTAAGCTACAGAACAAGTATTTTTTATTTAAAACGTTGTTGGCTGTAAAACTTGCTTTGCCTTTAATTCTCTCAGACTTCTAAAGGCAAACACACAGATGACAAGAACTGGGAAGCTAATAAGTTGAGGTGTGGGGATGGGGTTTAAATTCCATAGAGAAGCATAAATCAGAATGTATCATGCCCAGTAATAGACCGCAGTTCTAGTGCAATTCAGCTTATGTAACAAAATACTGTGAAACAGGAGGAAGAAGTCTGCAAATGGAAGTAATGAAAATGCAAAAGGAAATCTTAAAATAACAGTAGTAACTAGCTTTCTGTACCCACTTCTTATTGCACTAAGCCAGCATCTACCTTGTCTCCTTTTCAATCATCACAGAAGTTTCATGGTGTATTAAATTAGTTGTTGGGGGGGGGTTACCTCTGTGTTTGACTTGACTCTTTGCTATATTGAACAGTCAGCCTACAGAATAAGGTAACTGTGAAAACTTCAGAGAACAGAAAAGATTTAATCTACATGAAGAATAGATTCTGGGGGGTTGGCAGGGGGAAGTAATTCCCTTTAGAAAACTACTTCTCTTTTCTACAAAAGCGTACATGTTGCTTAGTATGTGTGGGGGGGTATAGCCATTAAGATGCCTATTTTTTATGAAATAAATAATTACACAGTTGTAAAACTTTAGGTACAACCCTCCACATCTCTTAACATCACCAGTGAATTCATTGTTTCACAGTTTGCTTCATCTCCTGAGATGTTTAGGTTTGTCAGTTCTGCCCAGAGTCTTTATGCAGGGAAGCAGGTATTCCCACAACCCTGTTCTAAAGGATGAAGGATTTTCCTGTCTGCAGAATAAATGATACAAGATGAGAATTTCTTGTGATAGTTAATCGAAAGCAAGGGGAGGAAAAATGCAAACTCCTTTTGATATATGCAGCACACACCAGTATTTTTCCTGCTGAAGGATATTTGTGAGAAAGGAAGCATACATAAAAATCTTATAAGCTGATTAGTGAAAAGAGGGAGGGAAAAGCATTTTTTAAAAGCAAACTATCTCAGTATTTTTACCTGTATGCTTTTAACTGTCTGCATTACAGGTTTAGGATGCTTGGCCATGCTGTTATATGAAGTATGTAAATTGGAAGATTTATTTTTAGTTTTTTTCTCACATTCAAATCCATAAGCATACCATGTTTCTTACAGTGCTTCTTAGGTTTTCCAAATTGGCTGTCCATTTTCTCGAACTTCATCCAAATTGCCTAATTTAATATTTTATATTGGCCAGTCCTTAATGGACAACATAAATTATTCCTTTTTTTTTTTTTTTCTGGGGTAAGCCTTTCAATTTTACTCTTCGTGTTTTATAGTAAACTGTCCCATTACCAAGTCCTAAGCAATAATGCCTTTCCTATTCCCTAGTTGTTGTTTCCATTTTTTCTCCCATTATGCTTTTGGAGTAAATTATCTGAAATTAATGTTACCTCTCACAGAATGGTATGTGTGCCATGTAATTTCTAACTCAAACATATGTCTTAAATGTTTAGCGGGAAGAAATAAGCTTTGTCGTTCTTCCCCCAGCTTGTGATGATGAATGCACAGGACTCCTTCTCAATGACCTGGATCAGCTAAACCAGATGATATTGAGTGTTAACCTTAGTGGTCCACTGCCTGCTCCATATAAAATGTTACATGGTTTTGAGAACATGACACAGGAATTAAAGGTATGTTCACAATATTCACATACATAAATAACCAGGTTTCAGTACAACTGTACTTGAATCTGTTCAAGCATACAGCCTGAGTAGATTTAAGGAAGAACAAAAATTTCAAGATTTAATTACTTCAAACTTGCTTTGGTTGATAAGGATTACTGTTATTTATTTTCACTTACTTTAATAATTTATTTATCTTGCAGCAGTAATTTTTGTACATATGTTCAAGGAATTATACTGCAAGCACAGAAAAAGTAATGTGTATACAAATAAAATGTTTTTTATGCTGGTGGTCCATAAAGTGGTTATGTAATTTTATATGCTGTATGTTCCCTACCATACGTACAGATTCTCCACTAAACTATGTAAAGTTATCAAGATCCCTGAGAAAAGTCTTGTTGGATAAATGTGACACAAGAGCCAAAGACAAAAGGGATTGCATACTGTAGTGAAAAGGAAATGTTTTATGCTTCTTCTCTACAATATTTGAAAGCACCAAAATCTATTAAATACAGATTTTTCACTCTCCCATCTCTTTTCCAACAGCATTTACTTTCCCCTCAGCGAGCACCAGAGAGATTTCTTCAGCTAGCACGAGAAAATCTAGATACCCTGGTGACAGAAATGGATGAACTACTGACAAGAGTAAGTCTGTGATCACATTGGGGTCTATGGGTTTGGTTAAGGCTGCATAATGATGGAAATCTACTGAGTATGAATTAAACATGAATGAATAGATGAATTATAAGAAGCTTCTCACTCTCAGAGTTTGAAATGGCAGCAAGTCCTCTAACAACCTCTTCTTGTGGGCCAATACATTGAGACACATTCTCTACAAAATTTCATAATAATGTAAGAAGGCTTTATCGTGCCCATATGGAATATTCAAGAATGATCTTATCTGGAAAAGCTGACACTAAAGAGGTACACGAGTTTAGTTTTAAATATCTAATTTAAATTTTCTAGATTTTAGTTATGAGGCTAGTTAGTCATCTGTATTTTAATAGTTGTATTATGTACGCTTTATATTACAGAAGTTTAATTTCACACAGACCTTATTTTGGTCGTTAAAGACAGGGTCTTAGAAAATAAATTGTGCCACCTAGTGGAGAAAAAATAGGGAAATGAACCAGCCTCAGTACAACTACAGGTGTCCCAGGTACATTGCTGAGAAGGACTACCAAGAGTCATCTTTGTGAGTTGAAAGAGCCAATTAAAAAAGACGTGGAGTGCTGTACTGATGAGTATTCATCTTGGAGAATTACATAAACTCCATACAGTTTTAGAATCATGTCTTTAAATTGTACAGGGCTTACAGACCTAAAATTCTCAGAGAAACTCTTTTCTTTGTGTGGATTTAATACAATTTTGAAATGAGTATTGGGTAAGAAAGCATCTGTAGTGTGTTTGCATATATGATCCTGTATGTGTGTGTCTGTACACCCACACAGACATAAATACACAAGTATCTATCTATACATACTCTCTTTGTGAGAAGGAATTCTTTTCTGCTTCTTTTTGATATTTTACTTTTCTGCCAGAAATAACCATGGCAGTTTTAAGTCTAGCTGGATTTTTAACTTATTTTACCCTAAAAGCAGGGGAGATTATATTTCTTCTATTAAGATTTCTCAGACATCAGCTAAGACAATTTTTTTCCACTTGTAAAGCTGCTCTTTTTAATATCCTTTTACAATTGCCCCATAGAGATGACCTAAAATAATGTTGCAAATTCAGACCTTCTGTAGACTACTCTTGGAAGCCAAAATATATCAAAGGTGTGATCTTAGGATAGTTATTGTAGTGGTGACATTATCACCATGGTTGAAATGACTAAGAAGCCTTACGATTTCCTGTTATCCTTAGAGAGAATTGTTAATTGTATTGGAGTAGTTTGTTTCTTTTTTTTTTTTGGGTGAGGGGACTGGTAACTGGTGGCAGGCCCTGCCTTTCTCTTTCTGTGTTTGTAAGTAGGGATAATGTTCCAAAAAGAAGTGCGAGTCCTCAGGCATTGTGTTCAAGTCTCATTTCCAAATGAACATGCAGCTGATAACTACAAAATGGCTAGCACTTGGACAACATAGCACAACCATGGATACCAACATTTTTCCCTGTATCTGATTTGCAAGCTCATTACATTTTCAAAGTGAAACCAGCACTGAAGAAAAAGGTTGATGAGGATTGGTGAGAAGGCTATTTCCATGAAATAAAAAAAAAAAAAAAAAAAAAAAAAAAAAAAAAAAAAAAAAAAAAAAAAAAAAAAAAAAAAAAAAAAAAAAAAACCAACAAAACAACCTAACAATTTTAAGATAAAATATAGAAGACAATAATATTCAGTTGCTACAAAACCTTTGGGGAATTTGCTTTGTTGTGGTAGCTTTTCAACTAATGACCTCTTACTTCAGCACAGCATTCCCTTTCCTTTTTTACATTGTTCTTTGCTTCATTTTTGCCATATAGAAGATCTTCACATCTTTTTCGCACTAATTTTTTCACATGTATGTGTGCACATTCCCACACCTAGCACCAGGGGCAGACCTGAGACTTCAGTTCACTGAATTTCATCAAAACCCCCACTTCCCTTCCAGTAGGTACTTTCAGAGCCCTCACGAAGGACAGGGATCAGAATCACTTGTCTTGATTGAAATGCTTCTTTTGCCTTTGTAAACTTCTACATTTCTCCCATACCACCGAAGCCATAGCTGGAAGCATTTGGAGCGAGAGCCAAGAACTTCTATCTGTACAATGAGTTCTGTGTTTTCTCCTCCTTATGTGGTCTGCAGCTCACTAGCTGGAGAAATTCCTATAAGGCACCCTTCCAGATGCCATTCAGAGGAGTTTCTTATGTCTTGATTAAGACCTCAGATTAAATAAACACAGAAACAAAAAACAAACCAAGAATGTGTATATAGTTGCTAAGTGTTTACTCCAGCCTGGGACAAGGCTTTCCATAGAACCTCCATCGCTAAGTATAAGCTGTGGACATCACCTAAGCATGTTCACTGATCTCCGATACTTTCTTTACTGTATTTCCATGCTAGGGAAATACTTTATGCCAAAAAGTCTTGTTTTTGTCCAGACTTGAAGATTCATTCCAAACCCTTGCTCTGGGTGAGTCTGCCTGACCCTTTTTGTTCCCTCAGAAAGAGTTTGTTGTGCCTGTTTAAACTATTGGAAGATGCTGAAAACTGACCGTATAGAAATGGTGAATTGAAGTAAATTGAATATACAGAAAATTATTAGGACCTTATTAACAAATTAAAATGTTTAATTAACCATGGAATGGCTAGGTACAGTGTGAAGGATATTCGCCATTTAATTTGGTTTATGGCATTAAAGCTATACCAGATAACGAAGTGAAAGGTTATTTTTCAACAAGGCAAATTACGTCAAAACGGAGAAAGCCTTCGGTGGACCTAAATGAGATTTAAATACTAAGGCGAACTGTCACTGAAAGGAAATGAAAATTGTTCAATGACAGATTAATTTGCACAAAAATGTAGTACGTGCTATTCACTCATAAATAGAGAGGTTAAAGTGGCCAATTTGAATTAACAAACCTGTGGAAAAAGTAATCAAACCTAAGAAAGGAACATGTAAGTTATAAAACGCCATTTGTAGCAAAGAACTTAGAGATGTTATAAAATATAATAAAATTGAATGTGAATATTCCAAGCAAATAAAACCCAAAGAATAAAAGGCTGCTTGTGGAGGATTTGACAATAAATAATAAGGTATTCTCAGTTACATGAAGAATTAAATTTCATCAGAAATGCCAAGCAATGTTAGAGCAGTGGTCCATCAAGGCCACTTTGAATTTTTGCCTTTTTCCTATCCCATTGCCTCTTACAACTCACTGGGAGAGTATTTTCGTTCTGTATCCAGACAGATAAATGGGGGGTGTAAATCTTAGAGGAAGTAATCAATAGTATGATTAAAGCTGTATAGGTGTGAAAATACGTGTTCTTCTACTGATGTAGGGATGAAATAGAACAGTCTGCAAAGGGCTACCATCTAGAAGCTAATCAGGCAAAAAGAAATGTGTTTACGTGCTACTGTTTCTCTTAGATTATTCTTGAAATGTGGAGGGGGAGGGAGTGGTGGTGTTGTAACAGATAAAAAGTTTCTGCAGTTCAAGTCAGGGAAAACCTACGCTAATTTTGAAATATTTACCATCAAGCCATTTTACAGAGACAGAAGAGAGCATAGTGCCCTACTTCAAGATGTTTCTTGGGAAGGCAATCCCTAAAGAAAAAGCTATGGTGTTGTGGTTTTTTTGTTTTTTTGTTGGTTGGTTGGAGTTTTGTTGTTTGTTTGTTTTCTTGCTTTACAGTACAGTTCCACAAGCTTTATTGCTTGAAATGGTCAGCTCCTTTACAATAAAAGTGGGCCAATTTTGTAAATCAGGACCTTGAAACCTTAATAGAATGTCTTAAGATGACTCCTTTCCTCAGCATATTTTCTCGGGTCTGCAGCAGATGTTGTCTTCCTGCTTCTGCTGTGATGCAATAAAATTATAAAGCATTTAGTTACACACAGCTAAAATTTTACTGAGCACCCCAGTAAACAATCACTTTCAAGCATTAGAGCTGAAAAAATCTGCTGTTTTTCTCCCATTTTCTTGTTTTAATTAATGTATTGATTTAAAGTTCTTCTTGCTTGTTGTCATGAACTGTCTCTCTGAGAACACCTCCAGGGGAGAAGAAAAGAGGTCATGATAACTCCTGCACTTCGTCAATTGAAAAGTACACAGTTGTGAAACTATGGAAAATATTCCCTGAGGAATCTATTAAAAGGTTCCAAACAACATTTCTTTAAGCAAATTCAGTGGATAATTTCATCCTGTCTCCCTTTGTATGCTTTGCACACAAGTGGGTTTCTAGGAACCTAAAATAAAAGCCTTTCAATTTCCATTTAAAGGAAAAGGTAATAAAATTTGTGTTCTTGAACAGAGCACATCATTTCCCATGCATCTGATCAATAATTCATTGATTGCCTCTGGCCTGAGGAAAGTTTTGTATATAGATTCAGCTGTTAAGAATATCACATAGTACACCCTTGTCCTTTTCATTAATTATATTTCTCCTGAATTTGGATCACCAGGCTACCAAGGTGACAGCAGATGGTGAGCAGACCAGGCAGGATGCTGAGAGGACTAATGACAGAGCGAAATCTCTTGGACAGTTCGTCAAAGGCATTCTCCAAGCTGCTGAAGGTATTGGAAAAAGAAAAATTGCTGGTTGTTTCTCAAGAAAACTGGAGGATGGTAGGGAAGAGGGTCAGGGACAATGAGGAAGATTTTATTCACTGAGAAATGTCATATGCTTTGAATGTGGAGTGAAGAAAATGCAGTAAACTATCTTGAGATTTTTTTTTTCCAAATCTGTTTTTATGTATATAAACAGTTAGGATATTGGTAATTATGAGCAAAGACAGAATACTGAGTGTGTTCAGGATTTTTGCAGTTATTTGAAGAGCTATTATGATGAAGTAACTAACAGGGCTTAGCTTTTGTTTATTTTCAAAGCAGTCAGAAATATATATTGGTAAAGAGGTTTGATGTAATTTTAGCACTTGGTACATTAACACTTCATCTTAATTCTCCAATAATACTTCAAAAATGCATTACTACTTGCTGTTAAGGAACATCTGCTGCTTGGTATTTGCAAGTGACTCTTAACCCTATCTAAGCAGTGGCATGGAGCCAAGCCAGCTCTCTCTCTTCCACAGACTGATCTACTGCACTTACACTGCAGGAAATACTTATGAGAAAAAGTATTGCAGATGGCTTTGAGAAGCAAGACCTTTTAGAAGCTATTAAGTAAGATAATGGCTGAAAAATATGAAAATAATTGGCAATTACAGGCAGATTTTTTCCTTGAAAAATACTTATCACTTCTTTCCTCCTCAAAATTTTCACTGCAGTACTGATTTCAGTAGCTATGCTTCTGAGGGCCCATTTCGTTGAAAGGGAAAGCTTCCAGTTTTGTCCAAGTGCTATAAAATACATTTTATATAATACATTGTCTTTCATATAACACATAACCACACATGCCCTGGAGCTGAACTGAACAGTAATTTAGGATATCTTTAGGGCTTGTAGCTTTGACATGAAAAAAATGTGGGAAAAGCAACAAGAAAAGATGAGTAAGTTTTCAAGAATTTTTTTTAAACAAAACCTTGGTCCTTGTATTTCAAGATGAATTTGGAATGACCAGAGCAAAACCAATTCTTTTACTCAACAAAGTTTATGCCCAGTGTTTGTAACTAAACAAAAATTTCCTCAAGCAGTTTTAACAGTAGGAAATACAGAGTTAGAAAACACTGAAGAGGTGAAATAAATTTATGCAGTATCTTAGAAGTAGGCAAAGACTTTAAAATCAATGCGTTTGCCTAGTGGCCAGGTTAACATTCTAAGAATACATGAAATACAACACAGGACTGAAAGATACCTTCTGGCTTAAGGCATCCATTCCCCTGTTATCATAAACTTTCTAACCCTCACCTTCAAAGTAGTTTCCACAAATACACACAATCTGAAGAGGAGGCACTTTCAGTAGTCTTCATAACTACAATCCTTCACATTTCTAGCAAAAAGTATTCATGTTTATTTTACCATCATGGGTTCTTTGTCTTTTAGTTCAAATAGATTTTTTTTCCTCTCCCTAGTACTTCTCTTCCTTCTCCCACCCCCAACTATGTTTGTAGAGAGGAATCATATTCCTCTTTGCTCCCTTTTTTTCTAAACTGAAACACACAAAAGAATATTCTCCCAAATCTCCTACTCACCTTCATATAATTTCCCTTCCTCTGTTCAAAAATATGTCCATGTTTCCTTGACCCCGGGTAAAAAGCAAGCAAAGAGGTTTCTTCAGTGTCTTGCTCTTCAGCAGTTGTAAAACCTGCCTTTGTCAGCTCTCCTAGTAACATCCTAATAACTTTTTTTTTCTCAGTTGGGTGCCACTGCAGATTCATAACACAGCTATGTTTTCTCATTCATATCTTTTATCTAGCTGAAAAAACTCCTTATTAAAAGTGAGAAGTTTGTAGTGTTTTTTTCTAATGACCATACTCTGACCATTGATCCATTTCTACTGAACTGATTGCTGACTTTCTGAACTTCTGAGTATCTGTAACTAGTTTTCCCCCTTAACTAGGGGACTTCCCTGCTTTGCACTTCCTTGCACTTGTCTGTGTCAGTGCACACAAATCTTTTATCACCACGGGACTCTGAGACTCTGATAGTTTTCGGTATACCAAGACACCAAAGAAAAGGTTGCTAAGAGAAGAGAAGAATGGGGAGGAAGGATGAAACTAGGTATAAATTTTCCTGAACTAAGGAAAGCTTAGATAATATATCCATTTTCTCTTTTAAGGTAAATATTCAGGGAGGTTATGTCTTTATTTATTTATTCCAGAATTTAAAAATTAATATATACCTATTCCTTGCCTGAGGTAACTTAGTAATGATAGTAAGTACACAGAAACCATCCATGATCCATTTGAGAAACATGTAGTCTTTTCCACACTTGATTAAAGACACAAATCTCAGTTCTCACTAGCTAATCAAAGACATCATTAGACAATAATTTTCTTCATAATTTTCTCTGAACCTGTCCAATGTGTAGATGAAATTCAAAATTTGAAAGACCAATTTTAATTTCTTTAAGTGAAGATTTAATTTAAAATATTCAGAAGTACCCGTGTGACCATGAATGGTGCCATTTTGTAGAAAACAGTTACTTGGGAGCTCTGTATCTATGATAGGGCAGCAATACTTCATAAAATTTAAGATGGAATTGATAAATGACCTAGTTGCTTCTAAAAGTGTATATTCTGATATATTGAGGTGTGCTATGGCAGAAAGATTTTAGACAGTCCTTGAATATGATGCCATATATGCAGCTACATCAGTCAGGAATAATTCAGCTGTTCCAAATACATAGTGTGTTTGCAGTATACCTTCATATATTCCAAATTTCATACTCTTCAATTTCTGTGTATCTGCTTCTGAACATGAGTGGGTTTAGACATCTGTAGGTGCCTTTCACTCCTGTCTCCTTCATTTTCCAAGATTTCACAATTGTTTATTCTTCTTAGTACTAAGTCTGAATGCTAAAACTGGCATATATTGAAGTTCTCCCAAAGTAATTTAAATCTAATTTTCATTGCTTGTACTGCCTGCTCCTTAAATCTATGAGCAATATAGCGGATTATCATCTGCTGTTTTTAAGGTTCAGTGCAAATTCTTTCTTTCAGGAGGAGGAGAAGGGGAGCAATGTATTTCTTATCCTGGATATAAAGACTTCTTCACTTTAATTATTGTGTTTAAAATTGAACTATAATAATATGTTTGATGAAACAGATATCACTTTCTCATTTGTTACTGATCATTGGATTAACCATCTTTTATCATTCACGGCAGGAATAAGCAGTGCAAGTTGCATTCCACTTGCTGATAGAGTTGATGGGCAGATACTTAAAGCTGCTCTGTTGTTAATTACTAACTCCCTACATAAATATTTTTGGTCTCCTGCAGCTGCAAATGAAGATGCTATAAAACTGAACGAGACACTCAGAACTCAGGACGAGACCTTGGAGAAGAGTCTTCCAGAACTGCAGAGGGAGGCTGAAAGACTAATCATAGAGATGAGAAACAGAGAGCTCAATATGCAAGAAAGAATAGCTCAAGATGAACTAAAGTAAGTAGAGGGACTTCTGTCTTTCACCTGCTAGTAATAATATCTGACTCTTCTAAATGTGATTGTCATCTTTTCCAGTCAAGTTTTCAAGCTGGGTCTTACAGAAATGTGAAGGAAGGCAAAGTCTAATATTTCAAATCTGTTAATGTAGCATTTGCATTTTTGGAAATGCTTACGTATGTGGAATGCAATCCCTAGGAAATTACTTCTCTGCTCCACAGGTACCAGCAACATTTCTAATTGAATTCTAAGCAATTTTTCTCAGTTTGGTTTGAGCTTCTGCTTCAGATGTAATGAATGGCTTTTGTACTAAAAACTTGTCTAGAAGCTTGGGGGGGTTTTTTCTGGAAAACTTGTTGGTCTCATAAAAATATTATCTGTCTTCAAAGTTTGTTCAACAGAGAGACATTCAAAAAGATGTATTTTGCCATGTATAGAATAGTATAGATCAGAATATCCCATCTCTGTGGTATAGCTCAGAAGTTTAACCAAACCAGAGTTTGGTTATTTACTTAACTCTAAAAAAAAATAATAATAATTATATATATAATTATATTGGCAGCTGTTTATAAACATTTTGCAAAATGCTAGAAACTTACCTGATCCAGAAGAATACTTGGCTTGAAGTTAAAGTTCAAGTAGTCTGTTACTTCTGTATGAAGACCTATTTCTAGAGCTAGACTTTGCTTAGCACTTCACCAGAGCAAACAACCAGCAGAGAATCCAGCTGAGCAGCTACATGGTCCATTGAAGTTGGGATGGCTCAGAAAACTCTCTGGGATATAGTTATTCAGGCCTGAAAATGTCAGTTATCAGGTGTGTGCCTACTTTAAGGAGACATAAATAGAATACAAAATTAGCTAAGAATTCCAAGTGGTATAGAATCAGATTTGCACTGGCTATCTTAGGCTTTATAAACTGGATAATTTTCTGGAAATCCTACCAGTGCAGTATTTCTTCCAATAATGCTAGTGGCTCTGCTTTCTGTTCTCTTGAGAAGGAGTATATTGCAAACTTATTTTTCAGAAATGTTTTATTGCTTTCTCATCTGATGCCACCGAGCGTCTTCTATGCCTTCTCTACTCATACATAGAAATAAACCAGGAAAAAGTAGAGATGAGAAAAATCTAGCCAGAAAGTGCTGCCTGCAATTTTAGGACAGGTTGGATAAGGGTCTTTCTAACAAGGCATTCTTAGTTCTCAAATGCTAGAGCCAACATGAACTATCAGACTACCATGAAATCATTTCCTATTCTAGCCCAATAACTAGAGTAGAAAATGCAGCAGGGATAGAATAAATGAGGGAAAGAACTGCTCTCCCTCTTGTATTGTTTCTGAAATGTACAAAGCAGGTGTTTAAATTTCTTGATAAAGGAACACATTTTATACTGAGAGAGGTGTGAATATACGCATTGATTTCAATAGAAGTTGAATGGTTTATCTTAAGGATAGGGTTATCTCTTTATAGGCAGTTATTGAGATCCAAGAAATTTTGGCAGTGAACTCAACTGAAGGAAAATTAGTCACTGTTGATTACAGGGTAGGAAAGAGAGGACCCTAGATACTGTTTTCTGAAGCTGCCTCTTAAAAAAAAATGTTTTCAAACAGTTTAAATAATGTAGTAGGATAGTGGATAGGACACATTCTTCAAGGAAAAAGGGAGAAAAATTAATTATTCTTAGAAGTCTAGGTATGTAGGTATGCATGCATGTTGTGTGGATTGCTATGCTCATGTATTTTCTACAGACTTATTTAGAAATATTTACTTTTGAATAAATTAAGGTTCTTGCAAGTCTCATGATCACTTTGAAGTAGTTAATCATGTTTACTCTTTGCTGAGGTATTTTTTGGCAGTGATTGTATTCTGTTTTCAGAATTCTGACCAAGAACAGAATGACAATATTCAGGGGATCCTCTCCTATGTTTTCAGTGAATTCTCAAAAGTTAAATAAAGAAGACAAATGAAGTAAAGTTTCTTGCTTTCACAGATGGCACAACTTCTCTTACATATGCATTTTCTCTGTTAGTTTCTTTCAAACTTTTTAAATCCAGCCTGTAATTGGATTGCCTTAGTGTACTCGAATGGCACATTAGTCAATAATTTCTCTCTAAAAAGAGCATGTTAGAAACACACCAGTTGCTGTTCTGAACTGCCCTGATTTTCACACTTATGAAATTAATCTTTCAATATTTTATAACATTCCTACATATTTTCTCAGATGCCACTGAGTTGATATCAAGGGATGCTGTGAGCCAGAATTCTATCTTTCTATTTAGTGTGTTGAATAGCTTTACTTTTGTGTGACTTTTTCTTCCATGAATTTGCCTGATGGCCTTCGAGCCTCTGTGAACTTCTATCACCCAGTTTCTTGTTAGAATGAATTGCCTAACTCAGCCATGCAGTGTTTTAAGATATACCTCCTGTATTTTGACATTGCTTCCTGATATTTTCATTTTTGATTTTGGAGAGACAATGAACAGCTGATCACCTTATCCATGCTATTCATTATGTTACAGTCCTTATTTCTTCTCTATATAGGACAATTCTAACATATTTAGGCTCTCGTATACAGTTGCCAGTGGTTTTTAATAATTTTGTCATCAGTTTCTAATCTTCTTTTGTTCCCTTGCACTCGTTTTGAGGATCCAGACCATACAGCATTCCAGGTGTTAGGCGAGATCTGCAACTGTTTCTTCTAACAATTCAAGCATTTTGTATAGTTTTATTTTTGTTCTAGAATGATATCCAGTGAAAGTAACACAGCTTAAATGTCCAAGAGAGTATTTCAAGAAATTGGATGCAGTCCAGTCACACAGTAATTCTGGTACCTAAAGCAAGGGATTATACGGAACAAATTGCCTCATACTTCATTAGAAAGGGCAGAGGAAAAAATGTACAACAGATCAATATGGAAGTGTTATCTTTAGATCAAAGGAAGAATTTTGAGGTAGACTATTGAATGGATAGGTAGAGCTTGAACTGTGCTCTGAGGCAAGGGAATAAAAAGGAAATCCATCTGTCTTGTACTGTTTCTCTAGTACAGCAGAGTCATAAGGGTGTCAAAATTTGCCAGAAGTGTAAGACAGGAGCTTCTTATACAAAGGATAATGGAGGAGGTATGGGAGAAATCCTGAATTCCTTTCTACACTTTTTCTGTGACAGGGTGTCAATGTTGGAATTTAGGTTTTGATTAAAGATTTTGTCCTCAGAAGTTGCAGATTCACAGTTTGAATATTTTTTTTCATCAGAACCAAAACCAGGACAGGGGAAAAAAAAATCCATCTCAGAAAATCCCAAAGCTAAGATAACAAGTTTACTTTTCTTGGCTCTAGTTCAGATCCTTCATCTAAATTATCTCTAGTGTCAGCATACCTTTTCCACCTTTCAGATATTTTTGGTGTGTGTTTATTTATGTGCTTATTTTTAGAAGATTCCTTAATGAATGGACTACAGGCAAGCCAAACTGCAGTGTTTTTCAAAAAATACAGTTCTTTTCCACATTTTGTCATAATGAAACCGGAAGAAAAACTTAATCTATTCTAGGAGGAAGTGTGATAAATTTCTTCTGTAGTTATTATCTATCCTACAGATTCCTGTTTACTTAGGATTTTTCTTATCTCCAAAGCATCATTTTGGAAGTGCCTGAAGTGCCTCTTTTTTGTTTTCTATCCTTGACATATCATTGCATTAGCACAGTGGTATTGCATTAATGAAACTGATCCTGTGGCCTGCTATCACAAGTAGTCCAGTCCAGTAAAAATATCCCAGAATTTATTTTAGACAAGCAAAATTTTATGGCTACTGGAAGTCATAAATCCAAGGATCCTGCTTTTTCCTTTACTTCACCCAAAAACATTTATGATTTTTGACTGACTAGTCTAAAGCAGTTGCCTGCTCAAAGACAGCTTGAAATCAGGCGTATCTACATATACTCCTCAGTTCAAGGTAGGAAACACCTTTGTGTCACGTGTCACGGTAATGTGAATGAATGCAGTCTTTTTGACAAGTCGAAATGTTACAGTAAAGCTGACTTTGCTAGTGAGATCTCAAGAATGGCAGTTTAATGCCTCCCCCCCCCCAAAAAAAAAACAAAACCAAAAAAAACACCAAACCTAAAAGATAGTATTTGATGGTGGATATTTGAATAAATAGGACCTCAGTGGCATTTAAAAGGGCTTTAAGAAAGAGCTTAAGAACAACTGTCACTTTACTTTATTAAACATGTCCTCTGGAAAATTACGTTGAGATTTAATTTAGAAGTCTATTTCATTTGCCTATTATTAAGGCTATTCAGATTATTTGTTTCAGGGAATATGAACTTGGTGTCTTCATGAGTGGTGGTGTATTGCAGGAATGCTGAAGAACTTTTGGATAAGGTGAAGAAATTATTTGGTGAGCCCAGTGAGAAAAATGAAGATCTCAAAAATGAAGTCCGGGACAAGCTAGCAAACTACCACACCAAAATTGATGATGCTCGAGATCTGCTACGAGAAGCTGCAAGTAAAATTTGGGAGGCTGATCGTTTATCTGCGGTCAACCAAAAAAATATGACCATGTTAGAGGTGAGTGCTGACAAGTTTTATCCTTGATTACTTGGATTCTGATTAAAGTTTGAACCTTTGCATGATTAAATCCTGAAACAAAAATATAAGCAAAATAAAAATATTATTAAAATATAACTATATCTGATGTAATTTAAAGGGAACATGAGAGAATGCATTGGCTTTTAAAAGTAGAATTACTCCCCAGCTTTACTGAAATAATATCATCTGTTCTGTGGAAGGTGCACTGGATTTATTATTCTGGGGGAAATTAAATTCATCCCAGGATAAATAGTCATGTAAAATTCAAATCGTGTGCTCAGTATTTAAGTAGGACTTCAGTTAAAATCTTTGCTGTCATATATTTGCTTCTAGAAAACTTACACTTTTTTCTCCCTCTCCAACCCCTGTGAAGAAGACTGAAGGGGGTATGTGGATATTACAGAGTAATAAATCAAACGCTGTCCTCTGTAGTTAGTAGCTGTTATAAATGATCTCACTCATAGAAGAGGGGTCTGCTTGTGATTTAATTTAAATTGCAGAGACTTAAAGAGTATATTATAATGTACATTAACAAGCATTTAACCGAGGCATAAAGAGCAGAGTCAACCTAATGAAGATAAATGTTTCGATTGTGTTTGTATCTTGGTGAGCTTTCAGCTCCAGTACAGTATGAGGTTAGAGTTCTGAGACCTCTGTTCTCAGAAGAGATTTCTGGGCTTGACTGAATTAAGGAAATACAGTGATATGAAGAAGTTAGGTGATCTCTGCTCTATGCATTTTCTTCCCAAAGGTGGATGGATAAAGGCTGGAAAAATTACCTGTTATCTCAGTTTTTAAAATATTCTCTGCATCACAGTAACAGAGTGCCTGAAGGCATTTTTTCCAGCAATCCTGCCCACATCACTGCCATGGTCTCCTGTCAAATTAATCTGTGATACTCAATGGATCTTGTATAGGAAGTTGCCAATTCCTTATTCAGAGGTCCATCTTTGCTACACAGTATACAGTAGTTTTACTAGCTGGAAGAAAAAGAGTCCTAAGGTTACTCCAAAGCTTTTATTGTTGCATTCAGTAGTTAGTGAAGTACCAATGGATACAAGTAGGAAAGAAGCAGAATATTTTGATAAATTTTTCCTTCATAGTCAGAGGAGATGATTTTCAAAATGAGCTACTTACGCATCTGGGTAAAGATTAGGATTTATAACTTATTTCTTATTAATTTTGCAATAGTACTTCAGTCAGTTACCTCAAAAACCTTGGGAGGGCAATACAAAGTTGGGGATAGAAGGACAAAGAAAAGATACCTTACATTACATGTTCTTTATTGTTGTCACCGTCTTTGTTCTGAGAGCTCAGAGAATTCCAGAAGGGGCATTGTGGCTTGGTGATAAAATGCTGGCATTTGAACTGGCGTTCTTGTTCCACTAAACAACTCATATTTTTATTCTTGTGAACACATCCTGTAGAAAAAGAAGCAAGCTGTAGAAGACGGCAGACAAGATGTTGAAAAGACTCTTCAGGAAGGGAATGATGTCCTTAATGAAGCCAATGAACTTGCAAATGACATCAGCATAGCTGTAGAGGTGAGTGCTTTATCTTCTTTTTCTGAGAATTAGTATGACAAAACATCACTATGGAAGTAAAATATATAATTAAAGTAATACCTGATTTTTCATTGTATTTATCAGTGTAGGAATATTTGATTTGGGAGAATTCATTTTTCAATTGCTATATGGCAGAAGAGCTATTCTGTTATATAAAAATTATTAACTTTGAGATATAAGTGATTTGTTGAAATACATAAAGAGCTACCTCATAATTTTTCATGGACTCTGCCTGCTTTTATGAATATGGTATTCTGATTGTAGCACTGACTTAATCTTTAGAATTGTAGATGTAGGAGACCCATTCATAATCTTGCTTTGACTCTAATCTAGATGTAGATTTATCTGCACAAAAACTGTGTGCATATCAAAAGGAAACTTCAGAAATAATTTGTTGCCTATGGCCACAATTTTAAGTCTAGATAGATCAGGGAGAGGAGAGGCTTGCACTCTGATTTTACATAACATTTTTGAAAATTCTGCCTTAAAAGTTTTATCAAGTGTTTGAGATCAGTACCTTAGCTACAAAAAAAAAAAGTACCTTGAAGAATCAATGGTTCTGGATATATTTCCAGCTTGCATTGCAACTTGATATAATGAACAGAAAAATGCTTTTTGGAGAAATGGGAAAGGAAACAATTTGAGACTGCTTATTGGAACAGGAATGGCAGGTCTTTATAAAGTACAGTTCTTACTAATATGCTTTAATAAGCAAAAATAGATTGTAGTCACTCAAAAAGTCCTGAAACATTAAACTTCTGTCATTGATTAGTTATTATTATGGAGCATAGCAACAATTTAGTATAACTGCACATGCATCTACATTTAGGAAACAAAAGCAAATTAGAGTTTATGAGCTTTTAAACTGTGCAGCTCCTTAACTGTAAAATAGAAGCCCTCTACTAAACTCGAGAGAGGCATGTAGCTCTTGGAATATTGTTTATCTGCTTTCTGCTTTCCGTCCAGCCATTCCTGTTACTCGTAGTTCTCTGAAGTTTTATTGCGTGGGTAAGTTGAGATAATAGCTCACAAGGAAAAAAAACGATTATATATATATATACATATATATATATGTATATATATAGGGCTACAGAGTGCTTGCATTCAGCAATTTAAAGGCCTTTCTTTTGTCATTTTCAGTATGTAGAAGGTGTTGCAGATAAGATACAGCCAATGTCTGATCAGCTGAAAGATAAAATAGATGACTTATCACAAGACATTCGTGACAGGATGCTTCCAGAAAAGGTATTGCAAGCTGAGAGCCATGCGGCCCAGCTGAATGAATCATCTGCAGTTCTGGATGGGTAAGGCAAACATTCACTGGTGATGATAGAATCATGCTTACCAGAACCTGAGGGACATTCTTCTCCAACTTCAACATCTGGCACTGGAAGTATACAAATAACTAGTGTTCTATACAAATATTCAGCTATCCAGCTGGTCAGTTTGTGCGTTTATCTCTTGTAAATGGTTTCATACATCTTGTGATTCTTAGAGGCTGCATAAAGTGCAACCAGTGCCCTCAGATGCACTCATAACACAGTTTAACTTATCATATGCTTACTGCTATGTTGATGTGAAAAAGATAGATATTCTTTTTAGAGAGCTCAGTATATGTTTTCATACAAATTTGTTAAAAGCAAGCAGTATTTTTCTTTTTAAGATGACTGTTTTGGTAGAAGACATACCACTGTCACATTCCTAAACATAACTGAGAATTGGAATGCCCTTCATTTATATGACCATAGCCCTTTCAGAAGAATGGTACTTTATAACTCATCATCAAAATAGTTTCTTGGAAAGAATATAAGATAAGAAGTTGGAGTTTTTTTGGTTTAGGTTGTTGGGATTTTGGGAGCATCTTTTTTTTATTGTATTTTATGCATTTAAGAAAGCAAGACATAAATAGTAAGTATAATTTGCAATAGTAATACTGAGAAATAGATTGTGGGTATTCTGCCTCTTGGATGTGTCCCCAGCATAGTTTCAGATTTTCATTATTTTATAAAAGCATTTTTTTTTTATTAAAAAAAGAGAAGTTTTTCTTTAGACATCAGCATCAACAATGTGCTACTTTTTTGCCGCTTACATTTTTTAAATCTACACAAAGACTTAGGTATCCCAAAAACTTTTAAGCAGACCCTTAACACTTTTTTTTTCTTGCCATCACCTGTAATTTTAAAAAAAAGGCGGAGAATTATCTCTAATAAAGTGTCTGATACATGTAAAATTACTGGCTTCATTTACAGCGTAGTCACACTACTCTAGATATTCAGTCTAACATATGTTTTGAGGAGTGCATAAAATAATGATAGCTGTGGTTTCCTGAGTAAAAAGGATTTGAAGGACACTGTTTCTAAAAAAGTGTGGCTTTTGTATCACAACCAACCATCTATAAAAATCCAAATACGTGGAAAGTTGGAAAGGAGGAACTAAGAAGTAGAGAAAAAGCAGACAGGAGAGAATATTATTCCTCCTTAATCAAATGCTGGCAAGATATATTTTGAGATAGAGCTTTTCAACTATTCTAAATACACTTTTTTATGTGTATGTGTGTATTACGAACTTCTGTCATAATGAAGGTTGACAGGTTGGCCTTAAGGAGCTTAGGGTAGTGTTTAAAGTCACATTCACTGTGATATAACAGTACCATGAATACCTCTGTCTGATCCAGACATCAACCTCAGTTTTTCAAAATACACAATAAAAAGTGCAGAGTCAAGGACATTAAAAGTAATGTCTTAAAGCAAAATGTTTAAAGTTTATATTTCTGATGTGGTCAGATAGATACATAACTTCAAAGGACGAATACCGTGGTGATCTGTAGTCCTGCATCAGGATAAAGCTATATACTTCATCCAGTGACAGTAAACAAGTATAGTTTACAGGCATATACAGTCTCTATCAGTCTTAGGAATTGAAAAGTGTATCTATCTCACAACTGCCACTTGAATGTCAGTTTCAGATACTCCTAAATTTGCTGTAAAATACCATTTCATCGTGCAGGAGAAATTGAGGGAGAGCCATTTCTCTCCAATCACCCACTCTAAGAACTCAAATAGCACACTGACTGATGGTGGGGATGTTCTCCTGAGTGTTAGAACACAGAACAGTTCATTAATTTAACCTAGAAAAAAATTGTTGTTTTTTCTGTATACAAGAAGGTATTAATATAGGCTTCTCCTTTATGGCTAATTGCATGCTCCTGAGTAAAGATCATTGGTATTTGGCAAATTCAGTTTGGTTGCCTCCTAATCAGAAGGGATTTGAACCATATTTCTAAGCAGTACTTGAGCTACTTGCTAGATAGCCATTCTGGGCTGCACATTTCTCTAACAGAGCATCACAGAAACATATAGTAGCCTAGTGAGCTCTGTAGTTGAGGAATGCAGAGCCAGCTCAGTCATGTCATTTCTGCAGTAACCTAGAGGGACTCTGTCTCCCTATTAACTACATGTGGGGTCCAGGCATTATACCTTCTGTCCACTTTCTTTCCCATGGCATTTTGTAGAAATCAGTATGTAATTGATGCGGAGACTGGAGCCCAGCTGTTCTAGTTCTCCAGAGAACAGGCATGAATTTCTCTTTTTCTCCACACACACTTTCTCAATAACTATTTCATACAAACTGAAATAGGTCCAGCAGAAGTAATCCCTGTCTCACTTATATTGCCATACACCTTGATGGTTCAAGCATTTCCCAGAAAGGCAAAAATCCAAGTTCAGATCCATGTTTGCCCAGTTTAGGTGGGGATTTTAGCCCATTAACAGTTTATTCAGTAAAAGCATCATAGCCATCAGTCATAATGTATATTGAGATGGTGGTCTTCAAGTGAATTCTGTAGGTGTAGCAATTCTTCCTTGAAAATGTTTGAATATATCATACAGAGAGAGTGCAAAAAAAGTCATTTCCCCAACCTGCTGACTAGAAATTCCCCTGGAAGGAGGTTAACTGAGATCTGTTTCTGCACCAGAAAATATTAACTGTTTATAATTACCTTTAAATCTAATTATAGTTATTAGAATGTAGTATTTCATGTCAGTTGAACATCCCATTCAATATGAAACATTATTGTTTATGTTTTTCATTTTGTTCATCAAAATTAGCATTTAGGATTCAGTTTAGATGGTGAGATCTCTTTTAAAACTGGCAGTTCTGTGTTTGGCAGCCAGACCAAGAAATTAGTGGTTCAGAGGTTCTACTTTAAAGCATGTCTGTCATGATCCTTCGTGTTCATACAGTGCAAATTTCATTGAGTTGCCTGGCTTAACACATGGCTATGTGGCTACAAACCCACATTATGAATATGGTTACTTGTATTAGTGTTAAGCACAGTCCTATCTTTTCTCAGTGTCTCGTCTATTTTTATCTCACAGAACTTCCTCTTTAGGCCAACATTGTTCTTTATGTCTTTCTGCATAGATAAAATGTGAATTTTATTAAACACATGATGCCAGAAGTGAATCATTGCTCTCTAAAGAAACACCTTAGAAATATAGGCTGTTGGATTTGAAAAAGTAGGATACTATATTCTTTTGAGCTCTGATAGCAGTTTAATGGTGTGTTTACTTTTTCCATCCCAACAGAATCCTTACTGAAGCCAAAAACCTCTCTTTCAATGCCACACGTGCTTTCAATGCTTATACTAACATCAAGGATAACACAGATGAAGCTGAAAGAGTTGCCAAGGAAGCCAAGGCTCTTGCAAATGATGCTATGAAAGCGGTAAGAAAAATAAGTAAATTACTGAGTAGAAGGGTTAGATTTTATGTTTAACTGTGCTACACCTTATTTCAGATCCGTGTTTCACCGTCTTCTGACTTTATGTAAAGACCTCTGCCACCATAGATTCTTTTGTTGTGATGCACCTTTAGACTACATCCCCATTTGTTCCTAACTCACATTCCTTGTTTTTCTTTCCTTTTTGTTCACTATTTTTCCTTCCTCTGTCTTTCACTTTTTGATCTCTGTCTATGGTCCAAGCCAACAGCTTTGAGTCAGGAATGTAGGCTTTTTGGTATTCAATAAAACTAGTTTAGATTTGTGCAAGACATTCATTAAAGAACTCCATATTTTAATTAACTCTTCAACCCAGTTCCATGAAAATGCTCAGAGGCACTCATCTGCCCATCAGATGAACTGCATGCACCTGGCAGAATTCTAGAGACAGAGAATTGCAGGAGGGGAGTGGGAAGTTTTGTTCCCTTTGTGAACTCTGCCAGTTGTTGCAGGGAAATTCTCACTAAGAAGTACTGCATGCAAATTTTCAGAGAAAATAGAGAGAACTTTAAAAAATGGGATTATAAGGTAAAGGCAGCTCTCCAGCCTGAGTCATAATGAGGATCTCAGCTCCTCACTGCGTAGAAAATATTCTGAGCATAGCCAGAATTATCTTTTATGTCAAATATCAAAGGAGTTAATGGCTAATTTGTGGAAAGCAGTCAGAGAGCAACTGACGTGCACTTGACAGGCACACAGAAACATGAAGAAATTACAGTATAATAGGAGATTTCCAGAACCTATATTTGATACAGAAACATAGATGAACAGAAACAACTTGTAACCACAGCACTTGTACATGAATAAAGGCAGCTTGCAGAGAGCCACTTCTGTCAAACTGATTATGGGAATAGCAAAAGCAATCCCATGCTGTAAAGGTCTGTATTTATGAGAGGGATAAAGTGATCTAGCCACTGCACAAAAATTTTAATATTTGTAGGCTCTTTACATTTTCAACGTTCTTTGAAATAACACTGAGTACTATAGTTCTCTCTTGATGAGAATGTTTCACCTCACACATTGGTATGTGCTAGTTCTCTGTAAATAGTTATTTGTTTCGCCAGAACACCTAATTACACAGCAAAAGTAAATAAAGACCTGGCCTTTTTTTTTTTTTTTTTTTCTCATTAGGATCAATATATGCTGTCTTTTTCTCCTTTAATGACTCGAAGTGAGTGAGGCAGGCAACTGTTTCAGGGACTGAATAGGAAAAAAAGAGATGCATAGAACAGTAAAGAAACAAAGCAAGTGATTACAGGATGATGACAAAAGTATATATATCAGATGGTGAACTGGGTGATTATAGCATTGACAGAAAGTGGATAAACAATTTAAAAGTGATGGAGGTCAAGATGAAAAATGTGATGTAAGTAGAGGCAAGTGAGTAGCAAGGAAGGAGACTAAAATATTAAGGTGATGTTTTCAGCATGTCTATTGCGTATATTCATTAAAGGGAGCTTGCTTTTTGTAATGAGCTGTATAAGCATAGTGGGGATCTTCTTGATGAAGAAAACTGAGGCAGCTGATGCCTTTTAAATTTAATTAACTTGATATAGAGTAGAGGTCATCAGTGGTTTACCATCAAACTGCTGCAGAGCAAGATAGATTTAGCCATTATTTGTTAAATGATCATGTGAGAATTTCAAGCCAGATTTAAAAAATATGTCAGCTGTGAACTACAGTCATCATTTTGCTATTCTATTTTCTTGTTTTTATTTAAATACTGTTGAGTGTTTGCTCATCCTAAGTGAAGAGTTTAGCTGGTAACCAGGTAAATCAGGATCCCTCTTCCTGGAAGTCCCAGGGAAGTTTCAGCTGAGCTTCAGCGCAAGAGAAAGAACTTGCCCTCACTCAAGGATGTCTGGAGCACAGTGGTTCAGTCTCCCTCAGACTGATAAGTCCCTAGAAACTGTGTCCCCAGCTTTCTGAGAAGATACTCTTGGGGACACTGCATACAGGACAGAAATGACGTCTTTCCCCTCCTTTTGGAAGGTGGAGCCATGTTCTCTTCTTTTTGAGAGCTGTATGCTTGTCTTCTGTGAAAGACTCTGAGCTCCAGATGCTAGAAGATCATGCAGAAAAGCACTGTAGCTCACATGCATCCCTGATCTTAGCCATTCCCATTCACCAATTATAATGTTGGGGCCAGGGAAGGAAGGTTTCCCAACAGTAACAAGCTGGTGTGTAAAGTAGAGATGGTAGAGACAGTTTTCGGTTTTAGGTTGTACCCTGTACATCACTGAAGCAAATGATTTACAAGAACCTAAGCGATATCTCAAGGTGGGTTTTTTTGTTTTGGTTTGTAATGAAAATGACCTCTTTTTCAAATTAAGCTAATGTTACTAAAAGCAAGAGCAGAAGATGCTTAAAATCCATGGTGATTACAGGAAGCCTGATAAATGATTGGGAAAACATGTATTAAAATTATGACAGAAAAATTCCTCCTGAGCTTTTTATGATGGATTTGTTCTCCTCTTTGAAAGCAAAATAAATTCATCACAAATGAGAAATCTCTAGCATTCAAGCAGCTTCAGCATCCCATTAACTAAGGCAGTAAGTGACTAGAAAGGAGTCACATTAATAGATTCTGCTTGTACCTCACAGATCAGAATTATAGTTTTACCATATATCTGGAAAAAGTGTGATTCGCAGGCTTTTTAGAGAGAACTTACAGGATAGTTACTGAAACCACAGGGGACCCATTAAATGTTTGGGATCCTACTTGCTTCTTTGCTTTTGACTTTTTTTGTACTGGTACTCCAACAGTTATATTGGGTGTCTAGATATTCTTACATTGTAATGGCATAAAGCTGCAAGGACACCCCTGTGAGGATGTCCTGAGGTGCAAACTCTTTATAACATTTTTGGTGCTTCAGAATGCTCAGCTATCTTCAGGACTGGTAAAAATGAGAGTAACCCTAATTCTTGCTAGCTGAAAACTATATGATGTAAGGGTACGTGAAAAAAAAAATAGTTTAAGAAAAAGGCAGAACTATTTTTAACTGATGTGAATTAGCACTTAGGTCTATAAAACAGCTAGTACCTGAGTAAGTTGTATGTGATCCTCAAAACTGTCCCAGTGCATTTATGCCTCAAAACCATGATTGAGACTGGAGTGTTTGGGTACGTAATGAGGCCTCACTCCTGTCACAAGATGCTGCAGCGATTCAAGCTGCAGAGTTTTCGTGAGGAGGGTAGAAGCCTTGAGGAAAGGCACAAGGGGAGGAAGGTACTGTCTGCAAGTTATGGGCACTCTGGAAGAGGCAGAATTAGAACAAATTAGATTCCCAAGACCCTGAAATTTCTAATTTATTTTGAATAATAATTTTATTTTTTTTTACAGTGTTCCAATTTAGAAAATAATATCAGAGACTCTTGCTTGTAAATCCTACTAAATCATTAAGGGGTTCACCATGGCCCTTGGCAGAAGCCCACAAATTCACCTCACACAAAGGCATAAAATCTTTGGAGTTTTTAAATTATTGACTACTTCCTAACTTGACATCTCATGAGCCACAAGGAAAACTAGTAAAAAAAGTATGTTTCCTATCAGATATCTTTGATTAATCCTTACTCTCAGAATTATTTTTTAAAAAATATAAAATAAAGCTTTTAATCAGTACAAGTTTATTTATATCTGAAAGGCTTTTATGCTGAAATTGCCAGCAAATGCCCAATTATTATTCCTGGTTTGATGAACTTCTTGGTTTTGCATTGTAAATTTGGCCTTGATTTTATTGACTACAAACTGCGTCAACAGCCAGTCAACCATGCCTAGTCATAGAATAATAATAACAATCCTTATTTTTGAAGTCTGTGGTCCCAAAGTGATCGTACCCTGGATTCTGTTGCTAATGGGGAAAGAAATATAAAAGTATTATCTGATTTGACAAGTGCCTCTGCCACAAATACATATACATACCAATACAAAGAATCTTTAAATGCATCCCTGTGACATGGCAACATGTACCATGAGATATCCCATAACAAAGAACTTGGTCCTGAATTTTGAAAGTACCCAAAGCATTCTCTAAGATTTTTAAAAGAAAAAGAAATGGTAAGTTCAATGTATTGTTTTTACGGTTTCGTTGAAAAACAGCAGAGATTCAGTAGTATGGAGAATGTCACCTCTGGGCTTACTCATTATATAAATAATGAATAGCAATAATAATTGTGTCATTTAATTGACACACAGTTAATTTTTGAGTATATGTATCTGCCCCGGAAAATGAAAAGTAGCTACTTCTTAATTACATACTAGTTGCGAGGCTATGACCCATGACTAATGTAGAATGTTATCTGGCTGTCAGGAGTATTCTCAAAGAAATGTATTCAGCATGATGTGTGACCTGAGTTCAGTCTTACAAACTGAACAGTAAGTAGTTCAGAAGCTAGAGCATTTCTTACCAACTGGAAACACTAATCTAATTTAGAAAAATCATTCCGTCTATTGATCCGTCTCTGCACAGAAGGTAGAGATGGATGTTTTTCAAAAGAAAGATCTTTAGGTAGCACGATATGATGAAGGATGGTTACTTACTAATAAAACTCTTTCAGATTAAGTGCAGTCTGACCTTCTTTTAAAATTCTATTTCTTATTTCGTTACTGACTTAGCAATTACAGATCTTTAATTTAACCACAAATGAACCTCTGTTGTCAGTGTTAGAATCATCAGATTCAGTCTGGCTTCTAAAGTTGCTCGAGCTGCAGTTAGGGAAAAATAGTATATTATGTGGTATTTTGTCCATAACTGGAAGGATATATACATATTTAAGTTGAAATATGTTTTATTTGGGTTTTTTTGGACAAAGTTTTGCTCTTGGAGTCAAATCTTTTTCTTTAATACTGTAAACATAATGTCTCTTTTTATTAAAGTCAGCACTAGTATTCCAAAGGGGATCTGGATTCCCATTAAAAAAAATTATTAGAGAATTATTTTTTAGCTTTGGTAGACCAATATAATGGCAATGAGGTGTAATTCAGAACACACATTCATCATTTAGATGACTGTTCACTTAGCTCATATTCATATTTCTTTTATGACTTCAGACTTTCCTGTGTGTTTGACACTTCTTGTTTGTCTACAGACATCTGGTCCTCAAGGATCACTGAAGGATGGCGCCAGGAGCTCTCTTCAGAAAAGCTTCAAGGTCCTTAATGAAGCCAAGGTGTTAGACAGTGATGTTAAAGGTATGTGCAGTATATGACATTCAGACCCATTAAATAGGAAAAAAACCCAAACATTGTGAGACTGCTGTGCTTTCAGCATGAAGAAGCCAGATCAGTAGGAAAAAAGTATAATTCATTATCTGATTTGAAATTGAACAATGTGTCCATGAAAAAGATTCTTCTGTTCTGTGTCCAAGCATTATGCAGGAATGTTTGTTCCCTCTGTCCATTTTCTTGGGCAGGAAGACTGAGGGCGATGAAACTTTGGTCTTCTCTTGCTAAACAAACCCAGTATTAAATTTTTATTCTTGTTAATACAAAACAGAGTTTGCAATGCTCGTCAGAGATACCACATCTCTTGAGGATGTCTATGGGATTTTGCCTGAAAATGGAAGCACGGGGAGGTCAAATGAAGCTGTTTGCCAAACAGACTAGTGGATAAGAATTGCTAAGCATTTTTTATAAAAAAGGAAAAAAAAAAGTGATTAAACCCATGTCTCTAGAGGTAAAATTTCACACGCACGCAAAGATTTCTTTGTTCCTAAAGCATCAGTACATGTCTAAATGCAGGTTAATTCATAAGGTTTGTAAATTCCAAACCAAATACTTCAGCTTCCTAGTGAAAAATAAAGCATCTTTAATTTCTCTTCAATATTTTCCACTGGGGGAAAAAAGTTTTTGAACCATGTTGTTCAGTGAGATGTAAAAGCTGGTAATTCAGGTCAGACTGAAATGTATAATACCCTTAATATCTTTACATCAATAAATGAGAGTATTGCTGGTGAATGCCATAGTGTGAGAAGGTAAGACAGTATGGACACATACAAGGACTTAAAATACAGAAGTACTGGAATTGATTCCTGGGAAGATTAGGGAGATACAACCTTTGAAAATCTTTGAAAAGAGCTTATATGAACATCAGTGAGGAATAGGTCTTGGTCAGAAGGAGAAAAACAGTCTTTGGACAAACATTTGATCAGAGCCTATGATTCAATGATCTTCTGATCATTGCAACCAAAAGCAGTTTATTTCTTGGGTCTTTATCCAGACAGATTGTTTTATGGGTCCTCTAAGAAAATACCTATTGCAGCACTAATGAAGAATCTACAGTACTCAATACTTCTTTCTCCACAGCACTCTTAGGAAGGAATTGAAAAAAAAAATTATTTTGACTAAACCTGAGGGGAAATAAGTATGATACAATTATCTGCTTTCAAGTGGGCCAACATCAAATGTCTCACATCTGCCTTTGTGAGAAATGTTAAACGTCACTGCTTTAATTACTTTGTATTTTACATATAGCAAAGAAAGCAATTTAGGAGCATAAAATTTTTGTGCTACTGATGTAGTAAAGTCCGAGAGGAGAATCGGTTAACTGTCCTCCATAAAATTCTTTGAAAGTCTTTCATCTGAATACTAAGTCCAGATAGAATAAGTTCAAGTTGATAACTCTATGATTTATTTCAAGTTAGTGCACTGTAATCCCCTCCCTTTAGTAATTTTGATGTGTCTATATTTGGAGAAGCTATGTCCAGTCACTGTAGTTTTTGAAGAAATCTTTCATATTAGGTGCATTATAGTTTAGTCTGATTCAATTGGCTGAAGCTATAATGGGGTTAACCTGCAATTAACCACGAGGATGGAAAAGGCATAGCACTTGAAAACCTATGTGAAAAAGCAGATTTAGAACCTGGAAGAAATAAAGATGAGAAAAAAGTAGCTATGATATGGTATTTTTTGCTCATCATAGGATGTGAAAATCAAGCTGGGTTTTGGTTTGGGGTTTTGGTTTTGGTTTTGTTTGTGGGTTTTTTTTGTTTGTTTTGGTTTTTTTGGTGTGTTTTTTTTGGTTTGGTTTGGTTTGGGTTGGGTTTTTTTCATGCATCAGAACTAGAAAAATTGCACACAGTAAATATTCAAGGTTGAGTTTTAAACTTGTCACAGAGATGATGCCTAAATCTTCTCTGTCCTGACTTAGATTTTTTGTTAGAAACTCAACAGATTTTTATAATAGAGCCAGTTTTTCACGTTTTTACATACAAAATTTTCCTTGGCCTGCTGGGAGATACATTAAGAAGAACATCTAGCATAAGGGATGAGATCCATATAGCTTTTGGCTGTTACTACACTTGCATTTAGGTTTGGCTGCTCTAGGATTTCCAGCTGCAGAACAAGTAAACATAATGTTTCATAAGGTCATTAATTGCATTTCGCTGTCATACACTGTTTGAAAGTGAAAAACATCATTATTTTCTTGTAGCAGATCTGAGAAAAATTGTATCTGAGCTACCAGTAAATCTTGAATGTATATTTAGAGTATTCTTTATTGCGACTCTCTACTGCCAGTTTCAGTACAGATTTAGGGCTGGATGAACATATTTCAGGAAATTTGTTATAGAAAATCACATAATATGAGGAGAGGCCAGTGTGCATTTTCAGTAACATGGCTAACGCAGGAAAAATAAGGGTGCTTTCTGGAATGCAAACTGCTGCAGTTTGCCATGGCTGGTTTATAGAACACACTAAAATTGCTCTGCCGCCTCTTCTCTTCCAAAGCATTCCTCTGAGCAGACTGGACACCACAAAGTGGGGTCCATAGCTAGCTCCATGTGCTCCCCAGGCAGGTATAATTGAGTAACCATATGTTCCACATAGTGCTGTACCCTGTTTTCAAGGACAAAATAAAATAGTATCTGTTCTTGGAGGTGCATGAATTTCATGTGTCAACAAGACTATTCAATTTAACCCTGAGACAAGATATATTACAAACTCAATAAGGCATTACTTCAGAGAATTTTGGAAAGAAGTATGTTATTCTCCCATTGTACCAGTGAGAATTTAAGTTGATTACAGTTTCATAATTCAGAAGCAAAAGTGTAAAGAGTCTAAAGATTCATAGAGCAAACCTAATGCAAGCAGCCAGCAGTGCTTATAATGCACATATTATATCTTTGTCTATGTTCTTGGCCCCAAACTGAAGGGTAATGAGATGGAGCTTTCTTAATGCTCTCTGATATGTCTTAGATTTAAAGGGCTTCATAAAGACAAACATTCTGAACTTGAACAGTACATCTTTTTGCATCTAATAAAACATGGCCATGCTCCACAACTTGACCTCTCCACACTTGACAGTGAAGATCAGTTAACATCATGCCCAGAATACGGATGTGTAAGAATAAAATGCAATGACAGATTTCTCTTCCCCACCCTGCTTTTGCTCAGAGTGATATTATTATTATTATTGTGAATAACATAGAACATATGTTATTAATATTATGAACATAATCCCTTCTGGATGTCTTGCTGTTCCCAAGATACAAAGTGGGAGTTCAGTGTCAAACTAATAGTAAGATTTTTTTTTTGAATTCCTATAAAGCCACCCTGTTCACAGTCTCAGCTGGAAGTGCAGGATGGCTAATGGACCCTCTGTAAAGATTTGGTAGACAGAAGTAATCACAAGGTTAAAATTTCTCTGTCTGCACTACAGGTAGTACATTAGTTAAAGTAATGAAGACCCATAAGCCACTCAGCTGATATACACTCCAAAATTCCAGCCTAGGCTGTGATAGAGGTGAGAGTGTTTTCTTCCTACATTATGACATTCTCTTGATTTGTAGCCAATTACCTGAGTTATAAAACTGCTGTTAATCATGAAAATGTCTTATATTACTACCAAAGACTGCTGAAACAGTCCTTACAAAGCAAATGTTCTGACAGAAGCTATTAAAATGGAGATTTAGTAATTTCTTTCTCAGTGGGGCTTGGAGTTAGAAAGAATAACCCTGGTGGGAGAAGCAAAATCTGTATGTAGTACTCTGGCTAAGAAGGAGTTTTGAAATTTTGGCTACAATTGAGTAAATGCTGCTGCCTGCTAGCTGCATTCTCTCTGTGCCTTGAGGGATTTTTCCGTTTGCCAGAAGCAATTTTTCTTCCTTATAATTTTGAATTTAATGTTTTAAAAATATACTTGCCCCAGCGCAGATTTGAGACTATATACAGACTTTGTCAAAACTGATCAATGAAAAGTGAAAATAAGACATATAAACTCCTCATCAGCTGGAGATTGCTGTCAGGTTATTTTTTTGCTGAAGAATTGACAACTTGAAGGGGACTTGTCTGACAACACGTGAATATTTTTAGCTAAAACATTTTCCAGCTGATAGGCAACATAACAAGGTGATAGATCCCTTGTTTGTGAATTCTCCTCTGCTTTTTATTTATGCTGACCTGGCATATTGCATTCACCAAATTATTGCAGTCAGTGCTGAAAGTAGTCTTTTTAAAAACTTAAACATCATTAGCTGCATTTCTGTAGCTGTATATCTTTCCTCTGTTTGTTCCTAATGCCAAGTCTTGCTTGGTTTAGGGGAAAAAATCAGCTTGTGACCCATCTTCCTCTTTAATAGGATGAGACTGTGGGAAGCAAGAATGCTATTTGGAAGAAGTAGTTGGACAAAGATAACAGAGATGTGTGTAATGGTCAGTTCATTTGTGCTGTTTCCCGTCAATAAAAACAGCTGCATGTGTTGCTCCTTGGTAGATTTCCATCTTTATTCTGATTTTGGGGTACATGCATTTGGTAGCATAGCCTTGTAATGTTTTTTTGGACAGTATCACATGGAAAAATTGCATTTGTTCATACTATCAGAAGATACTTGTTTCCACTGTGTTCCACTATGTTTCTACATATATGTTTCCACATATGTTCCACTATGATGGGGGCTTATCATCAGTAATTAACCAGTATCACCTCATACGTGATCTGCAGAGACTTGTAAAAACGTGTCCCTTATAAGAGTAGATCACTGCCTATAAACAGTAAGTAACTAAATTCTTAAGTTCATCTTAAGATGAAATATATCCATGCAGGTATTTTAATTTTTTTTCACTTGGTTCACTTCAGTTTATTCACTCAGAGGAAAAAGGGATGATGCTTTATCCTGTAATGCTCTGTTTAATATAAAGAGGAATTGAAAATCTTTGTTCACGTTAACCAATCCAGAAAATGTAAAGACCTATACATGCAAAGTCCTTCAGGTTCCTGCTTACTCTTAAGGGTTTAGTTTCAGCAATACATTACTAGTTTTGCTCATTTGAACAATAAACAGTGCATTTATTGGTATCCTGTGCCATCTCTGTGCAGAACTAATCAAATGGAAATGGTATTGAGATAAATTTCACAGGATACTCCTCAACCTATGCTTTAGTCTGAATTGATAGTGCAGACCTGCTAACCTCTTCCAAGTCAGATAAGCCCAGTAGTTTGGAAAAAAACTTAGAAAAAGCTGCCTGTATTTTGACTAGCTTTGATGATTAACTGGAGGATCTCAGGCCTTCAAATCATAGCTCCAGCATTTTTCATAAATGCTAATATTGAAAGGATGGGGGAAAGCTGATGTGAAGTGGTTCAGTTTGTGATTCATACAGAAAATTAGTTCAGTGCTTAGTGAAGAGGCCATCTGGATTACAATATGAGAAGTTACTTCAGAATAAAACCTTGTCTTAATATCACTATGCAAAATGAACAATTTCCCTGAAAAGCTGAGATGGGACATAGTATCTTCTCACTTCTCTTTGTGTAAGAGCCTCCCTAGGAACACTTATTTATGGCTTTATTATTGTAATTAAAAAAGAAAAAACAAAGCCACACAGTTAAAATGTATTTGAGGAATTAAAACAAGAACCATTAAACAGGTATTTCAGGAGTTCTAGGGAAACTTCCCTCATTAAATTTCAGTTTGCTGCTATGGTTACAAAGATGAAAACAGAAGTCTGAAAACATGATTCTTCAGAAATAAAACTGGGGATAATTAACATGTTGGATCTGGCAGAGTAAAGAGGAGAAAAAGAGATAATTTAAAAGTATGCTACAAAGTTAGAGCATAAATGAATCAAACTTCTCAGAAATATTGACACACTTTATAAACACTAATATCCCACCAGAGACATCAAGAAATTATCAAGCAAACCATAATTTCAGAATTAAATGGAGGAAATTGAAACAGTTCTGTCAGGATTATTGCTTAACAAGAAATGAACTCAGATAAAATCTCAGGGCATACAAGATCAGAATATCATGAGTTCATCCTGGTTTAACAATATTCTGTTTCCAGTAGCCTTGTTTAGCAGTCAGAACACAACCTGTCATTTTAAAATAAAGGTGTTTTTGAGGAGAAGACTGATTTCATAATTCATGTGATTCTTCCCAGTTTTATTCTAGTGTTAACTGTGCATCTTACAGTTCACATAAATGTCCTGTTCCTCTGCAGGACATTTTGGAGGAGTGAGAGCCTACCTCCAAGCACTCCTGCAGTCCTGTGTGTATTTAATTTAAATAATGCAGACAGATTCTTTTCCTTAATGATGTGTCAAAAGGTCTAACAAAAAAAGTATAGTTCTCATTGAAGTTCTATGTGTTATTTCAGGCTTGCTCTAGCCTTGGAAAATTTAATCAATTATTTCTTGTAGGCTATATAAATTTTGATTTTTCTCTTTACAAATTGCTTTTTGCACATCTATTTTGAAGAAACCATACTTTTTTAGAATTTGTGGAATGTGAACTACAATCCCTCATTTTAATATACTATTCTGTTTTTTCTCTCACAAAATGTTACAGGCCTTGTGATGTTGGTGGGGTTGGAATACCTAATATCTAATTATTGTCCCTTAGTAAAAAAAGGTGCTTTTCATTTTGGTGAGCATATGCTTATAATTCACCAACATACCTCATCTCCTGTACATTTTCCTATCCCAGTATCTATTTGTATAAGTATCTAAAAACTAGTTGTTTATTTTCAATAACTTGTCACATATCTGAAGGTCACAGTCATAGTTTGTATCCTGAACTCCTTTTCTACAAATTATTCTCCTCTTCTGGCTGTCAAGCTCAGTGATGTTGAATTAGTTTCTGAGTAGGATATACCAACTTTAAGGCAGGAAATTACCAGAGGTATGTTTCACATTGATAGGAAGAAATTATGAAAAATGCCCCCTGCTATAGTAGTTTAAACATTAACCAGAATTTTTTGTGCCAAACTTTACTTCTGAATTTTGGAATAATGTCTGTTTCAATAGCCATAAAGCTTAGCTGGAAGCTCATTTCTGAGAGTTTGAAAAATTATTGCTATGCTGGATACTGTTCAAAAAACCATCTGTGATTTTTATTCAGAGCAACTGATGAAGAATACGAACTTCCTTGTGAAGGAGAACATCAGTTTCAACCATATTGTACCAAATATGACACACCTGTGTAATTGATTTGTACTAGTTTTTCGATTTGAACAAATTCTTAGCTATGAATGTTATTTACTGCACAGGCATTTTCTCTAAAAAATTTAGTATGTTTGTTTCGTAATAACCTGTTGTTAGTGTGTTCTTTTCATATTGATGATCAGTGCCAGGGTGATCCTGTGTTTTACTCAGATGTTATGTCAACATTGGTTATCTTTGAGAAAATCCAGGAGAACTAGGCTGTGGCCAAATTGCAACAGCTAGCTGACCTAATCATGCTTGCCTCTTTCACCCTACATTCAACTCATTCAACTCAGACAACCACCTTAAGAAATGTTCAGTCTAGGAATCAAAACTGTGACTAACATCACAGTTGTTTAATCCATCATTGTGTGAATTTGTCTAAATCATAACATCTGTAATTGTAGTTCTTTCCTTTGCAGGCCTTAGAAAAACCCATGATAAATATAAAACAGTACAAGGAACTGAAACATTTAAATACCATGGAAGTAGAGAAATTAAACAACCAGGAGAAGATGATCAGTGAACACTACAACAAGTTCTACTGGATTTCCTCATTGACACAATATAATATCTTATGAAAAATGCTTGCTTGTTATTATGCATTTTAAGTTTTGTGCAAAGAAAGGGTAGTGGAAACAAAGAGTTAAAGCTTCTCTATCGTATGGATTCTTTATAGAAAATGGGGATAATCTGGACAGCATGCAGAACAGGCTGAAAGATGCTGATGAAAACAATTCCATTCTCCTGAGAAAGTTGAATGAAACCTTAGGAAAGCTGTCAGCCATTCCTAATGGTAAGTTGGAAAAGTGTTGCAACACTTGATTCCCCTTGGTTCCTTTCTTTCTTTTTCCATCACTTAACATCTGTCTCATCAATCTTTGCCTGTGTCCACACTATGTCTACTTTAACCATTGGCTGTTGTTATAAGATGAAGATGAGCAATGTGAGAGAGAGAACTGAACTGAAAAGTTATGTGGTATCAGTTTGAATGGTAAAAGGTACCACGCTCTACAGTTTGCAGAAAGTTTCTGAAGTAAAATAATTATGATAGCAGGATATGGTATACACTTTGAGAAAAATAGTCATTTTTTTATATATGAAAAGTATTTTTATGAAACTGTGTTTAATGAACCATTATAATTTCACCAGTGTAATTTAACCAAAGAAGCATAAGACTTACTGACTTTA
>NW_020955265.1:1599329-1601398 GCF_003031625.1 Empidonax traillii
TACAGTTTGCAGAAAGTTTCTGAAGTAAAATAATTATGATAGCAGGATATGGTATACACTTTGAGAAAAATAGTCATTTTTTTATATATGAAAAGTATTTTTATGAAACTGTGTTTAATGAACCATTATAATTTCACCAGTGTAATTTAACCAAAGAAGCATAAGACTTACTGACTTTACAGAAAGAAGGAGAGTGAAATTTGCTGGATTTTGTCTGAACTTTCTACCACACTCTCAACATTTCCATTCACTGTTTGGTGTTGTATATCTTTTTTAGCTCTAAATTGGTTATAACTGGAACAAATTTTTCTCAGTGGTCTCTGAAGTGCTGTTGTGTTACAGCCTGCCCCTGATGGCAGGGTAACTGAGACTGAGTGACCAGTGTTTGTGTGTGTATATGGCAGGTTTATTTTAGAACAGTTTGTTTGCAATGGAAAGGAGGTATGTAGTCCATTTGGTTATTAACTGTAGAAATATAACAATATAAAAGTGTAAAAATATCACTGAAGAAAATAAATAAGGAAAAGAAATATAGAGAAAGAAAAGAGTAGGTAGCAGAGAGGAAAGATATCACCGCCAGTGGATCCAGCAAGAGACTAGGTCCTTGCAATTTAGGTGTCTGTTAGTTGAAAGGATGGTCACAGTCTTGATCCACTTGGGGTCAGGGAAACCCCACCCAACATAAAGTTCAAGGTGTTAATATACACTCAGGTTCAGATGGGAACACCCAGGTACCTCCCTAGGTTTACAGTGTTTGATGCAACACTGTGGATCAGGTGTGGGCCTCTGGTGGAAGGCCCCAGAAATGAGTCCGAGGTCTTAGATGGTTTATGATATGACAGCTGCCCTCTCAAGCCAGCATAGCTGATCCAGTTATGCCTTATCAGAAGGGATGAATACCTTCAAGCCTGCATGTGAATGTCCTGATACATACCCTGGGGATGAGGAATTTTACATATGAGCTTGTTCTGTAAGAGAGGACATTGGCATGACAAAAAGCATTATCCCACCTTGAGGGATCTGCCTCTTATTGGCCTTTTCCCTTATCTGGCTCAAGAAACAGCTTTTTGCTAAACGAAGACCAGTTTGTCCCTGATCCTCCAGTGATTGGTGTTCACCCCCACTGCACCTGGGCTGTTCTCTTGCAAGTCAGAGGTTTCACCACCACAAACTCAAAAACTCTCCTCTTCTTTGCAGGCTGCAAATCTGGCCTCAGCAAAGCACCTGCTGCTTTTGCCAATGCCCGATTTTTTGAGTCATTAACCTTTAACGTTTCAGTGTCGCTCACATATGCACATTTTTCATTCCACATAGACAATTTTTTTTTTTTTTCAAAAAAAAGTAACATTCATTAAAATCCCAAAGTCCTAGAACGTTAGCTACATTGTGTTGTCATAGCTAGAGACAGGGAGTTACAACAGTGAATGATAAAATGACTGTTATAGAAAATAAAAAGATTTTAATCAATGTATTCTACTATGACTTTTCTCTCCAAGGAGTACTTTATAAGATGAAGTTATGCCTTAAAGAAAGTCTCTAAGGAAAATCTGTATTCTCTCTGGTTTCTGATGGTCTGGAAGGTTCAGACTGCAAGTAAAACCTCAGCATGAAAAACAATTTGCTATTCATGTTGTACGTTTTTGTGGTTTAAGATTCCAACTAACTGAAAAGTTTTGGTTTGGATTTAGTAATCCTTGAAATCAGTCATTCAAAAAATAAATTGTTTAATATTTTGTCCACATTGTATACCATTTCTTGGGTTTTGGTCACAAATATTGACATGAGTGTTTGTCTTCTTGTGCACAGATAGATGCCTCAGTCAAACAAAATGGATATCTAAGGCCTGTTAACCTTAGGACACAGATTACTAAACATGGAACATGTAAAATAAATATGAAATCTGCAATCATTAGCAATGCATTAAACTCTTGGCAGATTAGAGTTACAGGGTGCCTGTTCTTGGGACAAGGACACTCATCAAAACAAGCTGATATGTATTAAGAATGAAATTCAGAGCAAATAAATGGCATGGATAAAAAAATGCAGTAAATTATTTGTCCAACAGGACA
>NW_020955265.1:1601959-1627260 GCF_003031625.1 Empidonax traillii
AATATGAAATCTGCAATCATTAGCAATGCATTAAACTCTTGGCAGATTAGAGTTACAGGGTGCCTGTTCTTGGGACAAGGACACTCATCAAAACAAGCTGATATGTATTAAGAATGAAATTCAGAGCAAATAAATGGCATGGATAAAAAAATGCAGTAAATTATTTGTCCAACAGGACAATAGTCAATGAGGAAGGGAGAAGAAATGACCCTGTGATAAATCTTGTTCAAGGATTCAAGAAAGGACAATGGCTTAAACTAATAATTCATGTGTCCATGCTATACTAATAGTCAAATAAAAGCAGAAAGATTCCAAATGGGATAGACAGGTAGATCACATCTGGGACAAGGACCCACATGTGTAGGGATGGCATAATTGAAAGCATGGCTGAAAATATTTTGTGTCACCAGCGGGGGAAGTGACACAGTAACTCCAACTTTCAGTCAACCAGAAAGGTGTATGACCTCTAATAATGATCCCAAAAGGAATTACTTAAATATGATGAAAAAAGGAAGTGAAAAACGACAATCAGAGCTCTCTTTTCTTTCACTTGGCAGGACTGGCAATGACAGTGGTTTATGAAAATTCAGTTGTATTTCTGAGGTGCTATTATATTTGGGGGGCTTTTCAGAGCCAAAACTTCAGAAATAAGGGTTGAGTTGCTTGGAGCATGGGTATATAATAAGAAAAGTAATAAGGTTCACAAGACTCTCCAGTATGCAGGACAAACCTATCAATTTTCTATAACATACAGAAGCATTACATGTTCCCCAGGCCACAGGCTTGATGGCATCAGATCTTCTACAGAAGGAGAATCACCTACCTAGGAGACCATTTGGAAACCTATGCTGTTGATCCATTGGAATGGAGAAAATGTCTGTGTTTCCCATGTCTTCACACAGTAACAGAATCAGGAATATGTGATCTGTTTCATGCAAATGTTGGTATAAACAAACTCTTATCAGGTCTCTTAGAAATTGAGTGAAATCACAACATCCTGTGCCTTCCCCACTACTGCAATACAATGTAACTTCACAGACTACCACAGGAAACCCAAGTCAATATAAGTGGCACTACCTCTATATGATTGTTTCAGAGTTATCCAAACTTCTGAGCTGCACGCTGAAATTTTTATATGACTAAGGGACAAGAGTATACCTTGGAGAGCATGAGGGCAAAGCAACTCCAAGAACAGTTTCATAGGAAGCACATTGCAAAACAGGTTCCTGCAGGTTCCATGACTCCACTGTGGTGCGGTAATAGGGTGGGAGTTCACATCAGTTCCCTTGCAAACTGAAGTGTCCACCACATTTTCTGTGTGCTCACTTCCTCACATCTATGGGAATTTAGAAAATCTGTACTCCCTAGCCAAACACAACCTGTGCTACTGGCTCATCATGTGCAGTATTCCCAGCATGACAACAGTTTTCCTTTGCATACAAATTAGGCTGGAGCCTTTTTTCTTCTTCACATGCATTTGATGTCCCAAAAAAGACATAAAGGGCCAGATTCAGCAATCAATGTTTACAAGTAATAATGTCTTACTCTGTGCGAAATAGGAAGTCTCAAAGAACATAACACAGTTTAAGATGGTACAACTTTTACCCAACTTTATTCTTAAGATATGTGGAAGAAACTTCTGTACTTATCATTTCATTATCCTTTTTTATCTACAGATACAGCTGTAAAGGTACAGGCAGCCAAGGACAAAGCAAGACAAGCCAACAGTACTGCAAATGACATCCTGGCCCAAATTAAAGATCTCAATCAGAATCTCCTGGGCTTGAAAAACAACTACAGTAAACTTACAGACGATGTGGCCAAAACAAATGCTGTTGTGAAGGATCCTATCAAGAACAGTAAGATCTTTTTGAGTTGTTTGGTCTTGGTTTTTTTCAGTTTGTGGTTTTTGTTTCATATCTCAAATTGAAACAGAGATACTCCAGAATTGCACTCATATAGCATTACTACAGTATGCTGGGATAAAGGGAATCTCTATCACTTCTATATTCTGGAAATATATATGAAAAAGGACCAAATTTAACAATTTTGTGATTCTGTGAAAAGAATTTTAAATCTTAAATACCAATGCTAGTAGTTGAAAGAAAAGCTAATGTCAGCAGGATGAAAATGTAAAGGATAGATTTGTTCCACAGACTACTTTTAAAGTATTTAAGAGGTGAATAATCAAAAATTCTGACTAGCAATTCGCCACCTGATTCAAGCAATATACCCTACACTATACCTGTCTTCAGTCAATAGGATAATCAGTCCTTGGAGAAATGCGTGACTTCTTTCTTAAATGTTACTGTTTTCAGTAGAACACTGAAGATGCTTAGGGAGAAAGAAAGCAAGGAGATTTTTGGAATGGGATTTTGTTTATTTCCCCCCCCCCCCCACCATGGTTTCTGTTATTAAATGTGATAATTGCTTCAGCATTTTCACTTTGGTTAAGAAGGATAACAAATTAATTCTAAATTACAACAAATTTTATAGTAGATTGTTAGACCCTATCCTATAGAGCATACAGTCAGGGCTGACCACAAAACCAGAATGTCTATAGAAAATTACTGAAGGACTAATTTCTTGGATACCGTGGGCTCCCCAGCTTGTTGTCAGCTTGATGAAGCCTGGCACCTAAAATATGCAGTTTAGGAGGTTTTCATTCTCATTCTATGGACAAATATCCTCTTCCAATTGATGCTCTACAATCTCCTGATTGCCTCCAGTCACCATTATTTTGTTTGCATTGAACAATGGTTTTAACACTTCCAAACTTTTTCACGTCAGATAAAGCTTAACTGGAAGATGTTCTCCAGAAGTACACTTCTACCATTCTTCAACTGTTAATGGATATGCAGATTACAGAATGAGATTAAAGTAATGTAGAGTAAACCATTCCAGATTTATAAAGTGAATATGTTGACACTCATGACTACCTGATGAAGCAGACGTAGCCTTTCTTCTATGTCTAAAATTCAGGACCAGAATTCTTATTTTGTAGATGTGCAAAGTATAATCGGTAAAAAGTTTGTTTTAGACTCGTCCCTTATTTTACTTTACGTGTCTGTTTAGATCTTCAAAATATTCTCTTACGTTGTCTTCTGTTTTTTCTCTTTTCTTTGTCTCCGTATCTTGCCTGCAGAAATCTGTACGTACGTTTTTCTTACTTGCAGCTTATAGTGTGCATTTTCCAGTAAATGATGTTTCACTGCTTGCCACTGAAGCATCTGCATGGTGCTCTATGTTTCACATTCACTGAAAGAGCTAAATAGTCACTTTTTGAAAGCTTTGAGATAAAGTTACTTACTTGGCAGCTAGCTTACCTTAGGTGAAACCTTAAGAAGCATCTTGTAGTTTTGGTAAGAGTGTTTGGGTGATGATCCAAAAACTAGATATGCAACTTTTTCTGCTTTATCTAAGCATTACTTTTATAGTTATTACTATTATTTTCATGTAATACACATTTCTTTGGTAAATGTGCGTTTTTCCCTTTCAGTGTCATCCACAAAAGCTCATACCCTCATTCTAGCCAAGTGTTGCCACCCTTAGATCTGCTGATGAATTGTCAAAAAGAGGGCATTATTTGCTAGCTTTGTGTTGAGAGGCAAAAAAGTAATTTGAAGCTTAAAGAAAAAAAGAGGCAAAAATATCCTTGTAGAATTATTAAGCGCACCTAAAAAAAAGAACATCTGCAGTTTACTGACACTGTTTTTAAATCTGCTTTCAGTACACATACAGAATCTGAAGCTTGTGACCAGAATAAAGCATTTTCTATTTGTGCCCATTATATTTAGTTCAAGAATTAATTTCAAATTAATTTTAACCCTGTTTCAGAAATTACCAATGGAAACTAACCAGCTTTTATTAATCTAGCATTTTTCTTCAAAATTGGAGTTTAAAAAAAAAAAAAAAAAAAAAAGGAAAGCTTTGTATTTTGCTTTCTGTATTTTGCTACAGGAAATGTTTTCCATTAGTATCATCCTGACCTGAAGCGTAGTTACATCTTCAAAATCCTGCTTTAGCCCCTGCTTTTGCTACTTTTGCTGTTTTAGCTTGATTCTAAATATTCTGAAATTATCTTATTCTGTTCAGGTAGCTTCCTGGTGTGTGTGTGTACCTCATAGTAGCATATACCATCACCTGAGCACTGTGTATGCAGAATTTTCTGGGATTTTATTTTTGCAATGTCTAATTAGTCCCTGATGCTATTCTCTAAAACTCTGCCGTGTTCTTTTTTATGAAGTTGCTGATGCAGATTCCAGTATTAAAACCTTAGAAAAGGAAGCAGATCGGCTGTTAGATAAAATCAAGCCAATCAAAGAACTTCAGGATAACTTAGGGAAAAACATTTCTCAGATAAAAGAGCTGATAAACCAAGCTCGGAAGCAAGCCAATTCGGTAAGTCCTTTCTCAAAAAAATGACCTTTTGAGTATTGATGGGATTTTATTTTCCACTTTTTTATTTCTTTTCCACAGTGTAAACCCTTCCTAACTCTAAACAGAATAAAGAGAGAAAATAATGGAGTATAATTTCTCAGATAAAAAGATAATATTCTGCTGATTTTTATTCTGTGTCTTGTTTCTTCATTTCAAACCTGCACTTCTTAAATTAATAACATCTGTAGGAATGTATCTGAAAAGGTTATTATTTAAGTATTGTAGATGATAGTACAGCAGAGAGGTCACAGTATAATTTCTTTTTTTTGATGAAAACAAAAATGTATTTTTATGTTTCAGCACTGATATTAAGCCCCACATTTTATTTCATAGAACTTATATTACTCAAGAATGACAACATCTCAAATTCACTGAAATTGTTAAGTACATTTGCTTTTCCTGTAATTTTATTTTTCTTTGTCCTGTAGCAGTGCTGAAGACTCAAACTTGAGTTAAGAATATATTTCTAGTCCATTTAGGGAGTTAGGAGTCCATGCCCCTGACTCAGTAATGCTATCAACTTGAGGATCAGCTGGTTAATAGTGAGGTTATTCAGCTTGTGAACTAAATGGCAAAGGAAAAAAAAGTCTTGAAGTCAGTACTTAAGAAATCTTCTTAAAAAATGGTTGAAAAATAGTTGAAAAAGTAATCTACAGAATAATAGGATAATGTGAAAGAAGTGTATTCCATAGAAAGACAGGCTACAGTAAGGCTTTGAAGTAATTAACTGCTCAGCATTTCTATGATAGAGAAATTGTGAATTTGGTGCTATAGTGGATCTCCTTTTTACCAAAGATTGCCCTAAGCATAAGGTGATACTATTATGTACATTTCCTCTAATGCATGAACATGCCTAGCTGGGACTGAAATACCATTGTACTGTCATTATGTCTGTACTGGCATTATGAAAGCAAACAGTAAACTGTTTTTATCTGTGCTCAGAGCCTGAGGAAACTAGTACGTGTATCCAAACGCATATGTCACTCAGTTGTGAAAATAAAACTGAGTTACGAATGCCAACTTCATTATGGACTATGTAAAAGCAGTGATAGACACAACTGTTGGTTTAAAAATAAATGGGAAAAAGTGTCTGAAATGAGTATAATTAAAGATATTATATGAGAAAAATGGATCATGCTTACTACCCAATAGCAATATGCTGTGATTCCTTTAGGAATGCTGCTTATTTTCCTGACTGTATATTCCACTTACAGACTATCTCTGCTGCTAGAATTCCACTGCTGCTTGCGTTAGACCAGTATATCTTCTAGCTATTTTTAGTCTATACAGTTTGCATTTCAAATTTGATTGCCAGAAAAGCCTTTATTTCCTTTTAATAAACAATTCCAGAAAGAAAATTCCATTCCTACCTCCTCTGCGTACCCAAGCAACTCCTTGGTACATGTAACAAAAAAAAATGTGAAGAAAAAGAAAAGTATATTTTTATAATTAGTTGGAAGCATCTATAGTTAATTCTGGAATAATAAGCAGTGAACTGAATTCTTTCTGCTATGCTTTTTTTTGAAGATCAAAGTGTCCGTATCCTCTGGAGGCAATTGTATTCGCACATATAGACCAGAAATAAAGAAGGGAACATACAACACCATCATTGTCAATGTGAAGACTGTGGTTGCTGACAATCTGCTTTTTTACCTTGGAAGTGTCAAGTTTGTGAGTCTGTCTCCTGCTTTTCATGTCAGAGTTGCTCGATCAAATCAGACTACTGACAAATACAGAGGCTTCAAGGCAGTAGTAGAGGGTCTAAGATAATCTAGACATATTCCGTCTTCGGTATTAATATAGAAACTTCTAATATATGACCAGCAAATTTTTTACATATATCTTTATTTTAACTAAATATGAAATAGCAGGCTCGTACATGAACTACATTAGAGCTTTAAAATTCTTGGTGTAGCGAGAGTAATTTTGGAGTTGGTTGTGGGTTTTCCCTGGGGAAAGAAGTAGCTAATCATATTGAATCTGTCAAAGCTCCTATTTGTTGTAATTTTAAGTCAAGACTACAATTTCAAGCATATTAATGGTGGCTGATTCAGTTTTCCATGAGGCCTATAGGAGATAAACTTCTAGAATGACCAAAAATAATTCAGTAAATGGAAAAAATACTCTGTTACCAACCTTTTCAACTATGTATTTTATTTGCATAATACAAAATGAAAAGGCTAGATGTCATCATGTATCCCAACATCTTTCTGCTCTCCAAGAGATTTTTCAACAATGTTTTTCTGAGTTAAATCCCTCTCCTGAGGGCTAAAATTTTAACATTTATATAAGTCTGGCAGTCTCAGAGACTGTCTCTGCAAGAGAGAAAGAAATCAGTAAATGACTGCCAGACTCATCACTGAGAGAAATCATTTGCCATGTTTGGCTTAAGATTCCTTGTTTGAACCAAAGAAAGCAGGAAAAAGAGTCCCATTTTAGATCACTGTGAGAATTAATGTTCATAATCTAGTGTCTGTATGTGGGTTTCGCATGCCTCATTAGAACTTCTGAAATGTGAAGGTTTCTGGAAAACTTCCTTAATTAAAGTATGAGATTGACTTTGTTTTTCTGTTTTACATGTAGACTGACTTCTTGGCCATAGAGATGCGCAAAGGCAAGGTGAGCTTCCTGTGGGATGTGGGATCTGGAGTTGGACGGGTTGAATATCCAGATTTGACCATTGATGATGGGTTTTGGTACCGAATTGAAGCCTCTAGGTAAGTATATATTTCAAGAGTTGAGAGAAAATGGCTATTATGAGAAACTCTGGTCTATTTTAATGAAAGGTTTTGAACCTACATCCATTAGTACCAAAAGTGTATACACTACAATTACTACGGAAATGTAGATTGTTTTGTGTCAAGAATTTATTTTAACCACATGGTTCCCCTCTAGAACCAACAATCTATGACTGCTTATATTCCATTCTATTTACCTCTCAGTCCATCAATTCTCTTCTTCAACTAGCTTCCTTTTAAAATCAGTTACAGGTTTTGGCACTCAAACAGATAAATACTGTGCTTTTCTCCTTGAGTTTTAAAGAGGAGCATCTTTTCTGAATTTCTGGTGTTGAGATAGTACTGCATATGAGTGGTCTGTCATACAGCAGTGTCTTGATTCTGAACTCAAAATGCCATTTCCATAGGCAAAATGTCTCATCAAACTGGAGATATTTTAAAAAGATACAGTTTATCAAAATTGAAGGAGGAAACATTCTGGAAAGTAAAATACATTCTGTAATTTGAGATCCATTCTGTAATGATTTTGAACTTTAGAAATATAGATATGTAAATATTCAAATTCCAAATTTGTTATTTGAAGCTTATATTTTCCACTCAAATACCAAACGCATGACATATGGTGTAGTAATTACAGCATAAGGATTGCATAACTTTATAGCCTTTATCTTGAACAGATCTTACTAATTTAAATAACATCATTCGTATTGCAATTTGATAGAAAGCTGAGTAATTTGTCCTGCATCATTACAGTTAATTTCACATAGTGCTAAACATAGTACAGGCAATATAGTCAGAAAAATGAGAGAATGAAGAAGAAAGAAAACAAAGCACTCTCATTCTGGTACATGCATAGCTCTCAGAGGAGGAAATGGCATCCAGTTTAAATAATTTAGTGAAATCACAGAAATCAGCCATTCAGAGCAGAGAATTAAATAAAATTACAGCACCATCTCCAGAAGCTGGCTTAATGAAACCTTATTGCTAGGAAAAGACAAACTGGGGTACAATACAAATTGTTGAAATCTTCACCAGTTCATATTATGCATACTAAAGCAGTTTCATGACACAGTAATGCCAGGCTTTCATTTACAAGAAAGCTGCTTCAGCAGAATACAGAGCCAGGGCACGGGTAAAATTCATGCATCCTACAAAAGCCCATTACCTATTAGCTGGTTGTTCCGGATATATAGGGTGTGCTTGCCATTAGTTTTGAACAAAGTGCTGGATCAGCTATTTAGAATGATTACAGCTGCACAAATCAAAAGTACGGAGCAGTGTTTGGGAGAATTACATTGCAGAGGCATTAGTTGGATTTGTGGGATTAAGATGATGAGCTTGGAACTGATTTTGCATTCTTAAGGCAAGCTTCACAGAATGTACCCTACAGAAGAGTCTTCAACTTTGAATATTTTAGTCCATTTCATAGCTTTTCTCTAACTCCCTTCATAAGCTGTTGAAGAGTTTTACTTATTTCTTTCCCTCACACATTTTCTCTTGATTTCTGCTCAGTTCCAGACACACACTTTTTCAGCCTGACGTAACTGCCTGAACAGCTGGAGCAGGGCATGTGTTTAGAATCTGGACATAAGATGAAATTTTGGCCTAGCTGAATTTTGCCATAGTTTTCAGTGGTGGCAAGCATTAACAATATTAATGATACAGTGTTAAACCCACCATAGGTTGATAGTTCTTAACCAAGGATCCCAAAGGGCCTAAAATAAAAGATGTGGTGGCACAGAGGTTGGGAAATTCTTAAGGTCACTCAGCATTCTGAATGAAATCTAAATATGAAAAATCTCATTGTTGAGAAATGTTCAGAGGTGTTCAGTTGATGCCTGCACCAAAATTTCCAGTTATTTAAGACTAAATTGACAATAACTGCATCTGTTTTCCAGGGACACTTTTAATTTTCATCACCTTTTTATTTAAAGCACACTTAACCTTTGCATTTTATTGTAAATGCAGAGGTTAGAAAGGAAATATTTTGAATTCTTTTTAATGGAATTGAAGTAATGTTTATTTATTCCTATAGGAATTTCTAAAGGAATTCCCTATACTTTGATGGTACAGGAGCTTAACAAATGTCACTTACAGAGTTCCCTGCTTACAGAAGCAAATCTAATTGGCATCAAGAACTGCAATCAATCAAAGTTTCAATCAACAAAGGAAAATCTGGCATAACAGTATGTGACAAAATGATTTAAAGCAGATTTACAACATGCAGATAATGTCAATTTTGTGAGACAGTCAAATGGATGAGAGAATATTTTTGAGACTCACTAGATCAGTGAAGCAATGTCGCTTGACTTCAGCAGGCCTCAATTAGGAGCAGAACCTGATTAGTTGTGATTTTAATCAACTGTGATTTAAGTATTACCATTGTTTTGACTGTTAATGACAGAGTTTAAGTGCCCTTCCTTTGAGGACAAAGGATGCTTGAATCACAAGTTCACTGTAGACACACCCACTGTAGCTCAGTAAGAATTCACTCTTAAACTACTGTAGCATTTTTAAGCCATGTTTCTCAGTGAGGTTTTTCTGTGCTTTCAAGGGGTCAAAGAGCAGAGGTTCTCTACATGGTATTTTGTAATCTAATGTTAATTACTTGCAAAAGTCATCTCATTTACCTCGTGCATCTCCTAAAGAGCAAACACTGCATGTATGACTTAGCATAAATTTTTCATGGAATCATAGAATATGCTGAGTTGGAAGGGACCCACAAGGATCATGAAGTCACCCCCAGAATCGCTCTATGTGCCTGAAAGCACTGTCCAAACACTTCTTGAACTCAGAGACTTGGTGCTGTGACCACTTCCCTGGAGAACCTGTTCCAGTACTCAACCACCCTCTGGGTAAAAAAACTTTTCCCTGATATCTGGCCTAAACCTCCCCTGACTCAGCTTTATGCCATTGCCTCAAGTCCTGTCACTGGTCACAAGAGTGAAGAGATCTGTACCTGCTCCTCCACTTCCCGTCATGAGATTGTTGAAGACTGCAATGAGGTCTCCCCTTATTCTCCTCTTCTCCAGGCCAAACAGACCAAGTGACCTCAGCTGCTCTTCCTACGGCTTCCCCTCCATACTTCACCACCCTTGTGGCCCTTCTTTGTGTGCTCTCTAGTAGCTTAATGTCTTTTTTGTAGTGTGGTGCCCAAAACTGCACACAATATTCAAGGTGAGGCTGCCCCAGTGCAGAGCAGAGCGGGACAATCCCCTCCCTCCACCAGCTGGTGATGCTTTGCCCTCCTGGCTGCCAGGGCACTGCTGACTCCTATTCAACTTGTCACTGACAAGGACTATCAGGTCCCTTTCCACAGTGCTGCTCTCCAGCCTCTTGTTCTCCACCCTGTACAAACAACCAGGATTGCCCTGGCCCAGGTCCAGAAACTTGCCCTTGTTAAACTTCATATGGTTGGTGATTGCCCACCTCTCTGATTTGTTGAAGTCTCTCTGCAGGGCCTCCCTGCCCTTGAGGGAGTCAACAGCTCCTCCCAATTTAGTGCTCTAATCAGTGCCTTTTCACATATCAGCCACACAGTGCTGGTACATCTTCTGTAATCCTCCAGTTTTACAGGACTGAATATCACTAGAACAGTATCTTCTAACCTGATGACTTGTCATGCACAGGATAGAAACGTCTTTTTGCTGTCAAGTTAGGCAGGATCTTTCTTTAAGCTCCATTGTCCTCCATAAATAAGAGAGAATTATTTATGGAAGAGATTCCATTGTTAGCATTTCAGTCTGTTTGAAGATGAAAGACATCCGTACTATTTGTGAATTATTAGACATCCTAAAATGTGTCAGTCTGCTCAGTGACTTTTGCATTATTGCACTCGAATGTTTTTAAACTGGAATCGTGATTTCAGCACAATATAGACTGGAACTGCCAGTAACTTTCTTTCAGAAAGCATCAGATTTTTGCAGTTTTAAAATAGTTCTTATCAACTTTTAGTCTTTTGACAGTTATTACATTGAGAACTTTTATCCTTTAAAGGACTTCACATCAATAAACCTTCTGTAATAAACCAGTTGCAACTTAGATGCATGCAAGTCCATGGGAATGGGATTCACCCAAGACAACTGAGGGAGCTGGCAGAAGATCTCACCAGGCCACTTTCAATCATTTACCAGAAATCCTGTTCAGCCGGGGACATCCCAAGTGACTGAAAGTTGGTAAATGTGACACCCATCTATAAGAAGGGTCAGAAAAAGGATTCAGGAGATACCAGGGCTGTCAGTCTGACCTTGGTGCTGGGGAAGGTCTTAGGGCAGATCTTCTTGAGAGCAATCACACGGCATGCATAGGACAACCAGGAGATCAGGCCCAACCAGCGTGGGTTTACCAAAGACAGGTCCTGCTTGACCAACCTGATCTCCGCTATGAAAAGGTGACCCACTTAGTGGATAAGGGAAAAGCTCTGGATGTTGTCTACCTAGACTTTAGTAAAGCCTTTGACACTGTTTCCCACAGTGTTCTCCTGGAGAAACTGGCTGTACAGCGCTTGGGCAGGTGCGCTGCTTGCTGGTTAAAAAACTATGTGGATGGCTGAGTCCAGAGACTGATGATGAGTGGAATTACATCCAGCTGATGACCGGTCACAAGTGGTGTTCCCCAGGGATCCCTGTTGGAGTCAGTTCTACTTAAAATCTTCATCAACGACCTGGACAAGGGGATCACAGGCACCCTCAGTCAGTTTTTAGATGACAACAATTTGGGTGAGAGTGTTGATCTGCTGGAGGGCAGGAAGGCACTGCAAAGGGATCTGAACGGGCTGGATTGATGGGCTGCGGCCAAGTGCCAGGTCCTGCACTTGGTCATAACAACTCCAGTCAGCACCACAGGCTGGGGGCAGAGTGGCTGGAAAGCTGCCCCTTGGAGGAGGACCTGGGGATGTGGGTCAACTATGGCTGAACGTGAGCCAGCAGTGTGCTCACGTGGCCATGAAGGCCAATGACATCCTGGCCTGTATTAGCAATAGTGTGACCGAGAGGATAATCAAAGTGATCATCCCCCTGTACCCAGCACTGCTGAGGCCACACCTCAAATCCCGGGTTCCATTCTGGGCTTCTCACTGCAAGAAAGACATTGAGATGCTGGAGTGTGTCCAGAGAAGGGCAGTTGAGCTGGTAAAGGGTCTGGAACATAAGTTCTGTGAGGAGCATTGAGGGAGCTGGGGTCGTTTAGGCTGGTGAAAAGGAGGTTTGCAGATCTTATCACTCTCTATTCTAAATCAAGGAATTCCCTAAGTGCAGGATAGCAGTGTCTTCGTTTAGCTTATTCAGTAGCCTAAGTTATGTAGTTTTCCTTGCTGTGCTCTACATGTACGTTCTTGAAGTAAAGCTTTATTTAACTTATAGATTGCTTCTTATTTCAGCATCCCAAGCCAGTCATGTGTGTTTTGGTTTTGGGTTTTTTTTTGTTTTCTAATTAGGCAAAAAGGAATTTTGAATCTTTGCATGCAACATAGTTCAGGATTTTAGAAAACCAAAGGAATTTTCTTTACCTTTCTGATTGTGACTTGGCAGTTTCTTGATGGGCATGTAACTTTTCATCTAGAAAAGCTATATATGGAAATTTTTGGTGCATTTTATGACCTCTATTTAGTCATCTTTCTTTACCTAGAAACTTTTTTCACAAATATAGATATAAAATTTGTTTTCTGAGAAAAATCTCCATTTTGTCTTGCTTGAGAACAGGCACTGATTAATTTTTAGAGTCTAATTGGGTAGCCAGTAAAATATCACATATAATCTAAGAAGACTTATTCTTGATAGGCATACCCTCTTTGTACTATGTTATGGAAAAGGGAGGGGTTTATTTTAAATGGTACTTTTCTACATTAAGTATGAAACGTGTAAGTTAGCAAAGTTCCAAAGGCATCCATGCTGTGTGTATCAGTGCTAGTTAGATTTCAAGATCAGGCATGCATGTTAGGAATTTCCAAATCAACATGATAGTCATCATGGGAAATCCAGCATCCTGTTAAAAATGAGGTAAAGTAGCAATTTACAAAGTTATCTATAAATCCACAGTATTTGATGTCCCTCTGCCTCATCTCCCTTTACCACATTACTAAATGTACTAAATACTTCATGACAAGATTTAGGTCATACTCTATGCTTATTTCTACAGTCATATTATGGCCCCATAAATTATGGGTGTTGATTATGATCCATCTGTTTGGGATGAAACACTCATTTGTGGTGTGACTAACAGTGCCTAATAACTTACTTCTGTTAAGTACTCACCTTTCTGTGAAAAGCTACTGTCAATACTGCTGTAAGCTAAAGTAATATTAAGCAAATTATTGCAAAGGATTCAAACTTATTCAAGTTTCCTTTGAAATACCTTTCTATACATCAGAAAAACTAGGAGGAATCACCTTTCCACATTCTATTCCTTCTGTTGTAAATACATGTCAGGAAACTCTTTCTGTGCCAGTTACTACATTAATATAACCTAAGAAGTAGAAAACAAACTGATGCAGAAACTGTTAACAAATGGCAAAGTCTGTTCTTGTTACCATCAATATTTGATGTGATTCATAGAGGACAATGCGGGAATGTTCTTAATCATAATGGGGTTTGTGCCTGTGTGATAAGCAACCAGAGAGCTCCACTGCAGAAAATGCAAACTCTGTGCATCACAGTGAAGGAAACTCAAGTACTTTATCACAGGATCATTCACTTCAGTTCAAATATAATATAATACACCTTACGAAATTCAGAAATTTCATTTGGAACCTTGCCTGCAACATTTTTTATGTCAAGAAACAATTGCTTAACACTAATTTCATCACAGTAATTTAAAAAATACAATTTCTTTGTTTTAGTCAAAATCCATTTCATGTGTATAGTGAATTTTGTTCAAAAAGGACATTCAGGTGAGAAAAAAAAATCTGATTCTGAGATCATGTCTTTAACTTATGCAGGCATATTAGTCTGTTCATTTGTATCAAAATGAAGTATAATCAGGTCAGTAATTCTTGCTTCTTTTAAAAGGTGCCGTATAAAATGGACTTTTCCTCTGTTTGGTGTAACTACTGACTTTTTATGCTTATATTATTGTTTTTAAATCTCTAGGACTGGGAAAAATGGCACAATATCAGTGCGAGCTCTAGATGGTCCTAAAGCCAGCATTGTGCCAGCCACATTCAGTGCTGTCTCTCCACCTGGATATACCATTCTGGATGTAGATGTCAATGCCGTGCTGTTTGTTGGTGGTTTAACTGAAAAAATCAAGGTAACATCTTGTCTGGTGCTAGTGTATTAACTGGCTGCTTATGTGGACAAATTTTGCTATTTCTTAAACTAGAAATAGTAAGTTTTAATACGCTGACATCATTGTAGTAGGTGCTTTTATAGCAAGTAGTACACCCACACTCTTGAAAGATTATTGGGATTTGCATAAAACTGGGTGCACAGATCTGAGATTTCACTGCCCGTGCTGATAACTTCTAATTAGAGGTCCTATGGCTGACTGTATTAATGCAGCATTTAGCCCAAGCAACTAATTCCTGCTGTTTAGCTGGATGCTTTACCTTGGTCATACTGTTGCTCTGACAGGCTTTCAGTATCATTGTGACAGGAATTAAAATCTGTTTCCATACATTTCTGGACTCCTAACAATTTAACAGTATATTTTCCTTTGCATTTGGGGTTTTTTCTTCATCATGTATCCATAGTATCACTTCCTCCTTTGCAGTCTACTTCTGGTGTTTCTGCTTTATTTTCTTAATTTTTGTTCCAGTTTCCTCCCTTGTACTACCCCTCTTCTAAACTGCTACCTTCATCAGACCCCTGATTTATTTTCTCTTGGTTTTGCCAATTCATTTTTCTAGTGACTTCTTCTACCTTGCTAAATTTAAAGAAAGTGAATAGAAGATTTATGCCAAATAGAATGTATGGAAATCTTTTAAAAAATTTTTCTCCAATAAAAGCTAACTAGCACTTATTTTCCAGTGGCATTCACTACAAAACAATTTACATTGACTATTTTTTTCCTGGTCAATATTTTACCATTAAAAAAAAAGCTAAAATTTAGACTTTCCCAAAGAATGAACTCAAAGAATTTTTTTTACTGTAAAGTTTGTATATGTTCTCAAGGGTTAAAATAACACAGTATACAAAAAATTGAAATGCAAAACTCTGATGTCAGAGCAGCTGTTTTCAGCCTCATTAAGTTCTCCAAGTATTTTTTTCATCCTAGTCAGGAAAACCTTCCTGAATTCTTTTTTCTTCCAGGTAAATAAGGACAAGGGCAGAGGTAGGAAAGCAGTCTATTGTAAGTCTGATATGACTGGTATATTTGCAGTTTAGGGTTTTAAACACTACCAGATTTGTTTTGTTGAAATATAGCGTGTGAATTAAAAGATAAATTATAACTTCATGTTTTGGGGAATTTCTGTCATCATGTGGTACTGCTGTCAGACTTAAAAAATGAAGACCTTAACTGAGACTTTTCTGAAACCATAAAGCTCTGTGGACATTTAATCAAGATCACTGGTATAGCTTAATTCTTTGAATCTGCTTTTTCATATTATTGTGATTTGGAGTGCTTTAAATTTGTCCTATGGTTTTGTCCACATTCCTTTTTTACATGCATCTTTACCGTGCATTCAAAATGAAGGTTCATTTTCAGTTTTTAAAAACATCTTTCATCTGACTTGAGTAGATAACTATGATACTTAGATGTCATGGATTTCTCAGAAGTGACATTAAGTTCATACTTGTTGCTAATTAAAACCCTTCCAATTACCCTGGGAAATATCAGTAGCACATTAAGTCTTTTAAGTCATACTTTTCCTTGAATATTTTCAAATTGCACTTCTCCATGTTCTCTTGCAAGATCTTAATATTTGTAATTGCTGTATGGAAAACAGCAGGTGCTTGTCTATCTCAAACAGCTAAGTGTATAGATTTTTAATCAACTCATATTGATGAAGTGAAATTTAAATGAAACAAGGTATTTTTAGAAAGAGAATTTTGATCTGAGTACTCTGTGTACTTTCAAATATTACCACCTTCGTCATGGTACCATGTTATGATCTAATGAGCATGTATGTGCATGACTCTAACTTAATGAGTTCTGATGCAGCATGGGTTTTAATTGCTTTGCCACCTGTACTTTTTTCTGTATCCAAAATTCAGCATGAACCTTACGGGTGTAACAGCTGAGTTCAGAGTTAGTCTTTTACCATGGACAGTCTGCTCAATTTCCCAGGTTTTGAGCATTAAGTACAACAGAAACGCTTTGCTTATTGTATTGCGAGCAAGATTCCTCATAGTCCTTTCTATGAAGTCTTAAATGAAAACCCAGATAGACCTTGAGCAGGTGAGAGCAGGCAGCTCTTGGAATAGCCAGGAAAACTGATGGTGGAACCCAGAGCACCTCCTTGTTCTCCGCGAATTGTTCTGCCTAGGCCTTACCCAGAGTCTCAAATCTATACCATCCTTTCTTTTTTTCACATTTTCACTGATCAGTTGTTTTATAGGAGGGCTTCTAAGATTAGATACTACTCTTGATATTTAAAATATTATGAAGCATCTTATGGTATTTGTGATTTTCATACCAGTTATGTTTTCAGACACAGCAGATCACTTTGAATTCTAAGGAGGTTTTCGTTTTCTGTTGCAGAAGTCAGATGCTGTGAGAGTCACCACCTTCACTGGCTGCATGGGTGAAACCTTTCTAGACAGCAAACCCATAGGACTCTGGAATTTCAGGGATATTGAAGGCGACTGCAAAGGGTGTGCTGTCAGGTAGGTAAAACACTGGGTTTTGTCTTCTTTGGAAACCTGTCATTACATTTGGTGGTAAGCATCAGGAATTTCCACAGCAGCCATCAAGGTCCAGTCTGTATGCAAGAGAAGTTAGGTTGCAATTACACCAAGTGTGTTCGGTGTGTTATAAGAAATAACACTGATGGTATAAGACTGGTGTAGCAGTGCTATGATGGAAAGACTCCTCACAACCAGTAACCAGGATTAATCAAAGCGTGAGAGAGCATGAGAACCATAGTGGGATTGAGTCTGGCTCATGGACAGCTGTGTTGTGGGTGCCTGGACCTCTTACACAGCTTGAAGAAGAGTCAAGTGCCTCAAGGTGGCTTTCACAGTGTAGAAAGCAGAGACCTCCACAACAGAAAGGTGTTTCCATTCTCAAAATAGCATGGGAAATCCTGTCCCTGTCTGTGACCCTGTAGTTGCAAGTAGGGTAAATGGCCCATCCAGACAGGACCAGGATTCAAATTTATAGGCTTAGAACTCTGTTTGGGAATTTTCAAACAAGTTAATTCCTTTCCACATGCAGCCTTTTGCTTAGGGAGCTGTGATCTTCATTTCTCTTTCCGACCAAACTTATCTCAAACACTTTGCTGTGTCATGTCTCAGCTTCAAAAGCTGAGGACCCTTATACAGAGGCACCACCTGATACTACAGCACAGTCCAGACCTGGGAATTACCATACAAAAAGGACAGACTCAAGTCTCTCACGTATTCACAGTGACCCACTGCATGAAATCATTGCTATTCTCTTAAATATTCCTGTTTGTAGTGAATTTGGCAGTCTTAATGTTAGGTAAAATAGTTGTAGACCCAGTCAGGGAAGTTAAGAGTACATGATTTTTCAAACTAGCAGCCTAATTTTATGTCCTGCTAAGGCTTAGCTGTTTGAAAGTGTTGGAAATTCCAGTCATGAACTGAAGCAATTTTGGAAGTTCCAGAGGATTTCCTTGGCTACAATTGTAGGCCCTGGACAGTCAGGCAGAATTTTAAGGAGTGTGATGGTGGGTATACGCATTACAGTTTCAAGCAAGTCCTAGTGGAAATGCCTAAACCTTTAAGTGCAACTCCGTCTAAATTTAATTTTCTAATTCATTAGTAATAGTTTAAGTCTGCTTGCTTGGAGTGGGAGTGGTCAAGAGAGAGATTGAAAAAAGAATACTATATTGAAGATTCATAGAAAAGTGAATTACAAGCTTTATTTTACCTTAACCCATTGTTCCAGTACCATAAAGAGTCCTATTCTCCTGCAAAGTTTAATTGCAAAACTGTTACATGCAGCTATGGAAGGGAAGAGAACTACATTCAAGACCCTTGCATGTGTTCCAAGCCAAATGGGAAGCATGCTCCTGGCCAATATTTCACATGTAGGTCCTGTATTCAAATTCAGTTGTTTGTGATTAAATCAAAAGCTTGCTTTCTTGCAGCTGTCTGATCTGTGTGACAGAAATGGACAAAAAGTCTGTCTTAAAATCATACCAACCAAATTCAAGGCCTGATCTTTCCTGTTTTGTAATGACAAGAATGTCAAAAATGATGGAGGGATTGATTGTGAGGTTTGTAATTTGTGGGTAAATAGAGAATCACAGTTTCCAGGGGTTTAATTCTTGGACCCTCCAGAAGTTGTATTATAAGTAAGAATAATGAAACCAAGATTTATTAGAAGATGAAAGAGTATTTAATCCTGTTTTACATTGAGGAGTGCAAAATGAGTCATTACAGACTGTGAGATAGATGTATGCGACATATTTCTCTTCTGTCTTTCTCACAGTTGTGTTTTTGTGTTGCACAGCTGATGAGCTGACTTTACAGCTTCACTTGTCAGAACAGGGGTTTGATAGGAAATCAAACCAAGTTCAGGAAGGCTCCCAAGAGGTGTCCCCACCCTCCCCTAGCCCCCCACTTTTTCTTTTAACCTCACAAGGCAAAGGAAAATGTTTGGTTTTGCCCCTTTCAGCCCACAGGTGGCAGATGGTGAAGGGACGGTCCAGTTCGATGGTGATGGCTATGCCATGGTGAGCCGCCCAATCCGCTGGAACCCCAATATTTCCACAGTCATGTTCAAATTCAGGACCTTCTCATCAAATGCCCTGCTTATGTATCTTGCTACTGATGACTTGGTAAGAACAACCAGCTAACCTTTACACTCCTTACAGGTTTCGTGCCATCTTTGCAGTGGCCGAATTCATCAGATTATGAAAACAATTGTAATTAGTAGTATTATAAATTAGTATTTTACTGTACCACTCTCTTGATATGATATTGCCTGGTATGATGCTTCACTGCTGTCCAAGTGAAGACAATGTTAGAGTGTGGAGGTTGACTACCTAGTGTTTACAGGCTGTGGAGCATTATGTTAGGCTGAGGGGAATTCCAACTTTTCTGAAATTATTAATTAATTTTTATTTATTTCGAATGTTAATCTGTGCAAACTTTCAGTTGTGGTTGTATACTCATAGTTTAAAATATCGTAGTGTTAGGGCAGGGAGAATATAGAACTCCTACTGATATAAAGAAGAAGTTTATGTTTAATTGGAGTGGCATTAAAAAGGAATTGAATAGTGCAATAAACAGAATGCAGTGGTGATCGTATTTTTACAAGGTCTGCAAATGGGGCCTTTTAGACCTGAAATAGAGAATAGAAGCATTAGTTATGAAGTTGCTCAAGGTTTTCATTCACACACAGTATCAACTGTGTGTGGACAATAGGGAGAAATTATTTATAAAGACATCTGTCCAGTTCTGAATAACCATCTTCAGAGCATCTCTGATCCAGATTGACTTGCATGACTGATTGGGAACAGAATCCTTTCCTCAGCCCTTTCATATGGGCCAGAAATTAGGTACAGAAGTTCTCAATAATGTCTTGAAGAGTTACTGAGTAGTCACTATTTTACAAAAAACGTGTTTGTCTAAATCAGTCTTATTTCAGATTCCTGTATTTTGGAAAGAATTATCAAGGAGGAGGATGCTCCTCCTGACTGACTAAAGGAAAAGCTGCCATTTTATTATGATAATGAATTATTTATGTAGTTTTTCTAATTAACTTTTATAATTGAATATTGGAAGTACAATTAATGTAATTATTTTAAATGCTTTTGTATCATTATTATTAATTTATTTAGTTTTCTACAAAAAATTATTTACTTGAATGTCTGAATAACACTGGGAGCTGGAAGGCAACTGGACCCCGACACAATTTGTCTCCTAAGATACTGTCCCACTGTATAAAAACTTTGAGGATGCTCTTTCTAGTGATGCGTGGGTAGACTTGCCTAAGCACCTAGAATACTGAGTTTGTTAAATTTTACTCTGAGAAAAGGTGGAACTGGCCATAAGCAAAATTATAATTAAAGCTTCTCTAGTACATTCACATTCTGGGTCGCAGTTCCACCATTACTTACTTCATGCCTTTCATGCTGTCCAATTCCCTGGCTATTTGTTTTGCTCTTTGTATCCTGCCAGCTCCTTTTCCGTAGATACTGGAACTTATATCGTTGGTCCAGTCAGCCATCGCCAGTTCCTGCTTAGATACTGGTGTCAGTGGTTGATGAAAATAAGAGAGTTCATAGCTTTCTGTTGCTTCATTAGTACAGATTTTTCCCTGGGAACCCTGGTAAAATGTGCCCATTTTGCCATCTTTGCTATTCCTGTTTTCTGCTTTGCAAGTTTAAGTGTAGCTGAGGTATGTAGAAAATACACCAACTATAGTAAAGAGGTATCTTCAAAGCAGAGTATTATTTACAGGTACTTATAATGGCTATTTCTGTCTTCAATCCAAGAAAATAGAAGTGCAGACATCCCATCAAAAATCCCGTTAAGTTTTTAGCAAAAGTCCAACTAAATTAGCAATCCAGAAGAGAATAAAAGGGGTGAAAGGAACTTGTTTGCATCAAAGTTTTGTATATTAGAGTCCTGGGCAGTAAATTTTATTATTTTTATTTTTAAAGCTTGAAAAAAGTTGTCTGATTGATGTCACCAAGAACTAGAAAGTGTTTATTTAATGTCATATGCTTCTAACCAAAATGAACAAAAGTCATTGTTGTGCATCTAATCCTTTTCATTAACAGAAGGATTTCATGAGTGTAGAACTGAGTGGTGGGCGTATAAAAGTCAGCTACGATCTGGGTTCAGGTACAGCTTCTGTTATCAGCAACCAAAATCATAATGATGGCAAGTGGAAATCTTTTACCCTGTCAAGAATTCAAAAGCAAGGTAAGTTTCTGTGTTGCCAACACCATGACTTTCCCAGTTACCTGTACAGGACAGCTAACCACCTAATCACAGGGAAGATGTTGTGGGAATGAAAAAGTTCTAATGATTTAGCAACTTCTTATATTTAGATTACAGATCAAATGGGTCTTTATGGACAGGTAGCCTATTTTCAGGCATAATTCTTTTATATAATTACATAAATTGCATTCTAAAATTCTTTTGGGTGGGAAAAAAAACCCAAAACAACCACCTTTTCATCAGTTCCCTGATGTTGTTCCAAATCACGAAACACACCAGTGTAATTCCTGTTAGAATAGCAATAGCTTTCATGCTGTACAGTCTTCTCATGCTTAGAATATACTACAGCACTTAAAAAAAAGCAATGACTTTATTACTGATAGTACACTATCTCAGTAGATGAACACAACAACTATTTTATATTCCCTAATCATATGTGGGTTCCACTATCTGAGTCTGCAGATAAACAACTGGGAACACCTCCAGAAATTGTACTGATTCTTTAACCAGTTTACTGGTGCAAAATGAGAAGTGGTGGCATTTGATAAGATCACAAAGAATGCTGGCTACCAGTGCTGGCAAACCTGGTTTTTTGTTTGTTTATAATCTAATTATAGGGCTGATAGAATCTTACCTGAGACAAATTAATTTTATTTATGACAACTGTGACATATTCTGTGCCTTTATATTGTGAAGTCTTACTGCATTCTGAATCTTCAGGGTCACCATGAGCCCCTGAACACACTCCTCCTCCTCTGCCCCCTGCACTTCCAGCTCTCTTCCAGGCCTTTACACCTCAAACACAGTCCCTCTCCCTTGTCATTTGGCTGAAGTAGATTTGGGAGCTGAGACAGGGGCCAAAATAATTTAGAGCTCTCACTTCCAGACTTGCTGTGCCTTTAGAGAAGGAATGCTTTATTGCTAACCAGTTATATTAGTTCATATTTAACTCAGGAGATATTAAGATAAAATACAATGTTACATAATTATAATTTATTAATAGCATTCAAAGTCTCTCCCACATTCAATTCTCAAGGAAGAAGGGAAGGAGTCTTTCCTTTTCATCCCTGTGGTAGAACATCCCTATCTTCCTTGGGGACTGCTCAGCATTTTTCACTGAATCTCATCTCTTTTACTGAACTTTATGTTATGTATTAATCCATACATAAAAATATACACGGAACAAGCACTTAAATAAGATTGTTGTATGTAGCGCATCACTGACTCCAGACTGAATTAGACATGACAGCAACTGACTGCTTTGGGTGTGAAAATGGTTTAGAGTGACTGATCACTAATCTCTAAGGCACATAATGACAATGCTTAACCAACTTTTACACTAAAAAATCCTGTTCAAGTGGCAATCTTTAGACTGAGATCACAAATTAGGCATAAAATGATCTCTTTTGTCTTGACTTTGTCCTGAAGTGTTAGCTCGAAACCCCAGTGACACAACGAAGACACCAAATTGGAACAGGTTTAGAGAATATATAAAAATAAAGCATACAGAATTGCTGTAGTTATTCAGGTTGTTATGGAAACAGAGAAAAGTGCAGGTCTCTTCCCCTGCCCATAATTGACGATGTGGAAATCCAATATCTCAATTGCAAGATACAGCCCTCCTTGCCTCTCCCCTCAGTTGCTAACCCTCCAAATATTTCTCTGTTGCTTTCTTACATTATGACATCATTGTTCATGTCTAATATTTTGAAACTAATCTGAAATTTCTTTTAGCCAACGTATCAATTGTAGACATAGACACCAATGAAGAAGAGACCATAGCAACAGCTTCTACAGGCAGCCACTTCGGACTCAACTTAAAAGCGCATGAGAAAATATATTTTGGGGGGTTGCCAACCCTGAGAAACCTAAGGTAACGTGGCTCAAACAAATTTCTTCACCTTTGCTAAGGGAATGTAAATACACTGTAATCTTATTCTCCGTATTTATTTCTCAAGTTCGCTTGCAACGAGTGGTGATTTCCCAATACAAATTGCCACAGCAGATGATGCTTTATTTGCATATGTTGTGTATTTCAGTGTATTTCACACAGCTCACCTTATGTAAATACAACAGAAATAACAGTAGCAGTGCAGTACATCTTTGTGATACTGTGCAAGAATCATGATGTAGCTGACTTTTTAGGTTTTTTTTATCTGATTAATAGAATTTGTCACTGCAGACTTATAAAATTGCTCTATGCCTCAACAAAATTAAGGTCAAGTGTTTGCCTTGTGCATGAGTAGAAAAATTGAATTACTCCTCGTGGAATTACTGTTAAATGAGTATCCCTGCTTTTGCATAACCAGTGTCAGTATACTTTAAATATGCATTAAAATATTTTGTTCAGATATCATTTAAAAATATTTGTAGACTTAGGTTCCTGGACTCCTTAGATAAAATTCCTCCTATATTCAGGACTTAAAATATATGATAAAATATTCTTGATATATTTAATGTACGTAGAATGGAGTATGGCAACCTTTTCCCTTGAGAAGTCTGATCCTGAATTTCTTACACAAATAAAATTTCCAGTATTTATTTTTTAAATTTTGCATGGTGTTATTCATAATCTTTAACCTCAACTTCAGTGAACTAAAAAAATGAGACAGCAGATACTTGAATACAGTGACTTTAAGTAAGTTTTTTGGTCTATTTAAAGCCATGTAATAAAGTTTAAATGAATATTCAGCAGTTTTGCGATGACAAGAACAAGGCAATTCTGTGCTACCATGAACCAATGAGCAACACAGAAACAAGGCCATTAATCTGTGTCAGCTTTAACTACATGGCATAATGACAGCCTTGAAGTGGTCTTGTGCACAAGGAACTGTTGTGATTAGTCCACTGACTGTTCTGTAACAAAAAGAATGGACGTATTTGTTAATTTATTAGGATAATAACTGACCTCTGATGTCACATCACCCAGCAATAAAAAGATCTAAGATCTATTTCACTCATGAAATATAACACTGTATTATGTAATTGTGAAATCACACCAGTGCATAACAAAATGTCTAGAGCAATTATCTTCCACTTCCTTTGTGGTTGCTTAAAAAATCAGTGTACCACAGCTACTTGGACCTGTGGTAACCATTTTGCCTACAGCTATGATTCATCAGTGACTGAGGCAAGATGAATGTTATGGTAAATTAGAATCAAAAGTAGTGAAAGGAGGATTAGGGCAAAGCTGAGCTACTGCAAACAATAGACGCTGAGGTATCCGTGACTTTGTAATTATCAGGTCATGTCAGTTCTGCCAAATTCTTTTACATGGTTTGCTTTTACTCACAGCCAAGTATAGTAACAAATTATAAAAGCCCTTCGGTATATAACATTTTAAGACAGTTTTTTGCAGAGTAAACCTGTTGATTGTTATATGTTGTTTGTAAATTATGAATATCTGTTTCACTGTGAAATGTTTGAACTTTGCTAATAAGCATCACAAAGCAGCAATGCAAGAATTATCATTTGCTACAATTAATTATTTTGTTGTTTTCTTCTTTTGTTTTTCTTTCTCACCCCAGTGTGAAAGCAAGGTAAAAATAATCAGATTACTTGCATGACTTACTTGCATGTGTGTAGTAAGTGCAGCTTGAAAGCACAGGCAGCAGCGCAGCAGCAGCGTGTGGGCAGTATTTATAGCAGCTGTTACGCTAAGGCTCTTAGTTCAGTGAGCTGCTCCTGCCGCAACTAGCAAAGCTGCTCCCAAGTGCTTAGCACTGTCATGTTACACGCTCTGCACACACCTACGCAAGCAACTTCTATTTTCTTCGTGCAGCTGCTTACTTCAGCTGTGTTTGTTTGCAACAGCGGAATGCCTCGGAAGCAAAGCTACGGCCAGCTAGCTGTATTGGTTTGGCTCCGACTTCCAGGCTGTAAGAGCAGTGTAAACCCATGTGAGGCGAGGAGCACTGTGCTTGGAGGCTGTTAAGTGATTACTGAGGAGAGTATGAAAGCAGGGTGCAGATTTTTGTGAAATTTGCCACTTCTCAGTTTAAGAACAGGAGGAGGAGCAGAAGAGAGGGGATTTCTGACTGCGTTTTCAGTTTGCAGCTGTTTGTATTATTTTTTCTTTGATATGCTCAGATTAGAACTGAACTTA